>NC_026007.2:30332069-30501280 GCF_000442705.2 Elaeis guineensis
AATTAAAATAGGTCTTAACCCAATTAAAAACCTAATTTAATCAGATTAAATTAGATTTAAATCTGATTTAATTTTCTAATTAAATTAGAAATTAGATTGACCCAAGTCCTAGTTGAACTAGGACTAGTTTTTCCTTGCACTTGGCTTATCCAATAAACCAATTGGACTTGATCCAATCAAGCCCAAAATAAATTTAATTAAATAATATTTAATTAGACTTAATCTCAGCCCATTGGCTTAATCAAATTAAGCCAATTAGCAATCAAATTGCTAATCGATCCTCCTGCAATACTTGCACTGGGTTAAATGTCAATCGTATTGATCATTTAACCCTAGAACGATTCTTAATCGTTGATCAACCATCCGATCGGATCATGAACTCTAATGTGTGTGACCTCATAGGTCCAAACCTAAGCTGGTAGCACAGGAATAAATTTTTGTACCAATCAAAGTGACCATCTAGCAATGGTACCCGACGATCGGATAGGTCGAATGTGTAGAACAACACCTTTAGAACCCATACGGATATAGTTTTCATATAATTCATCCCCTTGACCAAAATGATCATAGGACACCCCAGAGTTCAACTGTCAACTCTGATCAGGTTGTCCACATTGTATTTCAAAATATCAAATCCATCTGATGGATTACCCTGGCCAAGGTTTTGCTAAATTGAAATACAGCGACTCATTCTTCTCCAACCTTGGAGTGGTCAATCCCATCTCGATCACACTCTGACTTCGCAAGTATTTGACTGTGCCCAAAAGCCTTCCGTCCCTGAATTAGAAATTCAGTTAGTCCAGTACCAAAGCACAGTGAGTTACTTGCAAGTCACTGAGGCGATCTCAAGTCTAAGGGACACTTATACCTATATCCCATCAGAGACATTCTTGACAGCAGAATGCTCTGGAGTTGGTCACGTTCAATGATGATGTACCCTTACATCTCACCTGTATGCCATACCAGTGTCTCCACACTCTTTGGTTAAGAGGACAACCAACCCATATGGCCTACAGAGACCTATGCTCGATAGAAGCTGTCGTCCTTATTAACAGTCTATCATTTGGTCGTGAACTATTTTAAGGACTAATCGATAAATCCTCTCTTTATCGAACTTAAATAGTCCTAAGGACTTCATCATAACAACGGAGTTCATTAGAAGATGAAAGCTTATGATGAAGATGCCAAATATATTTTATTTATTAACAAATCAATTACAATACTTGGTTGCTCAACCGTCAACAGCTTGACGATTGGCTTTTTGGGACACATTTCCCAACAACTCCCACTTGTCCTAAAGCCACTCGACACAGTATCTAATACCCATCTTCGACTTGTGATTGTCGAACTCCTTTATCGCCAGGGCTTTAGTGAAGGGGTCGGCCAGGTTCTCCTTTCCGTTGATCTTCTGAAAGTCGATGTCACCTCGATCCATGATCTCCCGGACCAGGTGGAAGCGATGCAAGATGTGCTTCGTCAGCTGATGTGCTTTGGGTTCCTACACCTGAGCTATGGCACCAGTGCTGTCGCAGTAGAGCAAAATCGGACCATCGAGGGAGGGTGCTACTCCGAGCTCAGTGATGGATTTCTTTAGCCACACAGCTTCTTTCGCGGCATCCGATGCTGCGATGTACTCTACTTCACAAACAGAGTCTGCCACAGTATGCTGCTTGGAACTCTTCCAGCAGATGGCTCCACCATTCAGAGTAAAGATATAACCCGACACGCTCCTACAGTCATCATGGTCAGATTGGAAGCTGGAGTCTGTGAACCCCACAAGTTTCAGATCTGACTCGCCATAAACCAACCATTGATCCTTAGTATTTTTCAAATACTTAAGGATGGCTTTAACCACTTTTCAGTGATTTTCTCCAGGATCAGATTGGTATCTACTCACTACTCCTAGTGAGTATGCCACATCTAGTCTTATACATGTCATGGCGTACATGATAGATCCCACGGCTGAAGCATATGGGACTCTACTCATACGCTCTCTCTCTTCAGGTGTTATCGGACAATCCTTCTTAGAGAGAGAAATTCCATGACCTATCGGTAGATAGCCCTTCTTAGAATTCTCCATGCTGAACCTCTTCAACACAGTGTCTATGTACATGGACTGGGATAACCCAAGCATCCTTTTAGATCTATCCCTATAGATCTTCATCCCTAGGATGTAGGATGCTTCACCCAAGTCCTTCATGGAGAACTGTGATGACAACCAAACTTTTATTCCCTGTAGTGTGGGGATGTCATTCCCGATTAAGAGAATATCATCCACGTACAAGACAAGGAATACCACAACTGGACCATTTGCCCATTTATAGATGCAGGGCTCTTCTCCATTCTTAATGAAGCCATACGTTTTGATCACCTTTCAAAATGCATGTTCCAACTCCGAGAAGCTTGCTTCAGTCCATAAATGGATCTCTGAAGCTTGCACACCTTGGACTCATCTGTGGATGTAAACCCCTCAGGTTGTATCATATACACCTCTTCGGTCAGCTCTCCATTCAGGAAAGCTGTCTTTACATCCATCTGCCAGATCTCATAATTCAGATGGGCAGCTATTGCAAGCATTATCCGAATGGATTTGAGCATTACCACAGGAAAAAATATCTCATCATAGTCAATAGTCAATACCATAACGTTGACGATACCCCTTGGCGACCAGACGGGCTTTATAGGTCTCCACCTTTCCGTCTGCATCTCTCTTCCTTTTGAAGACCCATTTACACCCAATGGGTTTAACCCCTTCAGGTGGATCAACCAATGTCCATACATCGTTGACCTTCATGGACTCCATTTCGGATTTCATGGCTTCAAGCCATTTCTCAGAATCAGATCTCTGCATTGCATCCATATAGGTGATTGGATCCTCATTATTCTCATCAAGTTCGATGGGATCACCGTCTCGGACCAAGAAACTGTAGTATCTGTCCGACTGATGCGGTACTCTACCGGATCACCTTAATGGTGCAGGTAAATTGGGCTTCGGATCTGATCTAATCATATCCGACTCAGGTTCAGCTATTGGTGTCGGTCCTTCTACCTGTTGAACTTCATCAAGCTCAACCTTAGAGGCAACGGTTCCTTCACCAAGGAACTCCTTTTCTAAAAAGATTGCCTTAAGGCTGACGAACACCTTTTGTTCATCAGCATGGTAGAAAAAATATCCTTTTGTCTCTTTGGGGTACCCTATGAATGAGCATTTGTCAGACCTAGGTCTAAGTTTGTCTATGACTAATCGTTTGACATAGGCCGGGCACCCCCAGACCCTAAGGTGTGAAAGTGCTGGCTTACGTCCCGTCCATATCTCATATGGAGTCTTAATTAGAGACTAACTTGGAATCCTATTTAACAGATAACAGGCCGATTCGAGTGCATATCCCCAGAAGGATATCAGCAAGCTAGCAAAAACCCATCATGGATCGGACCATGTCTAACAGAGTCCGATTCCTCCTTTCAAACACACCATTATGCTGTGGTGTTTCTGGAGGAGTCCATTGAGAGAAAATCCCATTCTCTCTTAGATATGTGAGAAACTCACTAGAAAGGTATTCTCCTCCTCGATCAGATCGAAGAGTTTTAATACTCTTCCCAGTTTGTTTTTCTACTTCACTTCGAAATCGTTTAAACATTTCAAATGAATCCGACTTATGTTTCATCAGATAGACATATCCATATCGGGATAGGTCATCCGTGAAAATTATGAAGTAGAAATATCCACCTCTAGCACTGGTGCTCATGGACCCGCATACATCAGTATGTACTAGGCCCAAGAGCTTAGTAGCTCTCTCACCTTTTCCAGTAAAAGGTGACTTGGTCATTTTACCAAGAAGACAAGACTCATAGGTTGGAAGTGATTCACAATCACTGACTTCGAGGATTTCCTCTTGAGTCAACCTATTTATTCTGTTCTTGTTTATATGACCTAGCCTCTAATGCCATAAGTAGATATCTGACACACTATCTAATCTAGGGTGCTTGCCAGTAGAATAGACTCTTATCAGGCTTGATCTTTTTGGTCTGGCTCTGCACTGATGTCCTAGTCTAAACTTGCACCTTCTTCACTTTCTTCTTCTTGTTCTTCTTCCCTTTCTTAAAAGGTCGAGAACCAGAAGACGAACCTCCCACTAAGTTCACCGACTCCTTGTAAAGTTGGTGATCCTTCTCAAAGTTCTGAAGCAACCCCAGTAACCCGTGGTAGTTCTCTTCAGGCTTTGTCATTCTATAATGAGTGAGGAATGGGAGATAAGACTTGGGCAGCGAGTTCAGTATTGCATCTTTCCCAAGCTGCTCATGCAAGGAAAAGCCGAGCTTGCTCAATCATTCCATCAGCTCGATCATGTACAATACATGATCAGTGACAGAGAATCTTTCTTTCAACTGACAACCAATGTGGACTGTCAGATCTAGTTTAGTTTGATTTTGGACCATCGGATCGTGCGAAGAAGCTTCTGTCTCGTTCGTAAATCGCATCGTAGACCCCAAACTATTACTGTGGACCGTGCCCCTGATTTTGTGGATTGAGCAGCTGGTCCACCATGCATCGAAGGTAATAAAAATTATTTTTAAAGATATTTTCACTCGATTTTTTCTTCGATTTTTGCCTGAAAAATTTTAAAAAATATGAATTAAATTTTTCATTAATTTCTCAACATTTTGGTGCTTAAATTCTTAATTAACTCAATATATATTTTTTATAAATATACTCTAATTTTATTTTTTTTAAAATTATTTATTTTTATAAAAAAAATTAATTTATTTATGAAATTAGGTTTTTAAGAAGATGATAGCACAATAAATTATCAAAAATACCTTCAATAAATATAAAAATATATCACTTATCACACCCTTAATTTAAACTTTGCTCGTCCTTGAGTAAAGAAAGAATTTAGAATTAAGTACCATTTCACTTAAAATTTTGAGTTTTACCAAATAATTTTCAAAAAGATCATTGATATTCAGTAAAACGAGAGTGAGGTATGTCATTGGGGTATTAATACTAATCAATGTGGGAGTTAAGCTAAGGACACTAAATCTTTTTTAAATTTTTCTAAATTATTCCTATCTTTATCTCTAAATCATTAACCTCATATGAACAAGTATATTATTACTTCCATCTTTATTTAATGATTGATTTTTTTTCTCTCTTTTTTTTTAATATTGTACGGTTATTGAGTATCTTAACCACTTAAGCTTTCTGTTTGACCTATGTAGTGAGTTTTCAGTCAATGACTCCCAAACCAGATGACTTTAGGGCACTAGGTATAGAATACCCCTCAGACCTACTTGCTCAAATCAAATAGGCTACGAGTTAAAACTAGCTTTACAACAACCTTCTTTGCCCTTCATACCTTTTGATGCAAAACTCAATACTTGCTTAGACAAAGAGGTTCGGTTACTCAGCATGAAGTACTTGAAAACTTTATATATATATATATATATGAAGAAATGTATAGTTACCCTACACAAGCCCATAAGAAGTAAACTCTTCTTTGACGCTGGTAGAAAAATTTAGAAATACTCAAAGAAAACTGTTTAAGTTCTAAACTTAACTTTTTATTGAGTTTTCTTAATACTTAATCCCTCAATATCTCACAAACTCTCTAATCTGTACATCAATTTTCTTTTAAAAATATTTGGTTTAACTGATTCTTAAGTATAATCAGATGCTTAAATATTAAATACTAACTTACTTGAGGACTTAAAAAATTTTTAAATTTTTCTTATTCTCTCCCCCAACTTAATCGACATTATCCTCAATGGAGTAGAAAAAATAAAGGGTGCATAAAAAGAGAGAAAAAAAAGAGAGATGTCACCTAATCAAGATCAAGATGTCTTTTCAAAATTAGTTCTCCCTCCAACTTAGCCAATTTTGTCTTCAAATTCCTACAAAAGATACAAAGCAAGCCTCGATTAATCTAAACAAAATGCAAAAGAAAGCAAAAGCAAAAGCTGGAACTGGGTTGCCTTCCAAAAAGTGTTAAGTTTATTATCTTCAGCCAGACCAAATTATTGACAGGTTCTTCCATATAGAGCGATTCTTTAAAACAAAATAAAAAAAAAAATTTGGATTGCCTCCTAAAAAGTGCTAAGTTTTAAGTCTTCAGCCGGACTAGACCCGTGATACAGAATCAATCAGAATAAATAGGCTCATAGAGAACCATGGCCTCCTCCTTAATTTCAGTAGGTAATTCCAAGAATGATTTTAATCATTATCCATTTACTTTAAAAGTAGTACCATTACTTAGATTTTGATCTCTACAGCCCCATGAGAGAAAACTTCTTTTACTATATAGGGCCCTGTCCATCTAGATCTAAGTTTTCTAAAAAATAAATGTAGCCTAGAGTTATACAAAAAAAAAATTTGACTAGATGAAAATAATTTTCTAAAGATTGCTCAATCATGAAATGCCTTAGTTCGTTCTTTGTATATCTTAGCATTGTCGTATGTCTCATTCCTGATTTCTTTAAGTTCATCAATTTGTAGCTTCCTATGTTGTCCAGCCTCATCTAGATCTATGTTCAGCTTTTTGATGGCCCACATAGCCTTATGTTTAAGCTTTACTAGCAAGTGACATGCTTTACCAAACACAAGCCTATAAAGAGATATTTCTAAGTTGGTTTTGAAGGCAATATGATATGCCCAAAGAGCATCCATTAGCTTTAATGACCAATCTTTTCTATTGGTGCTTACAATCTTCTCTAGAATTTGTTTGATTTGATAATTTAAAACTTCAACTTGTCCACTAGTCTGGGGGTGATAGGGTGTGGCCACTTTATAGGTGATGTTGTATTTCTTCATCAGGATTGCAAAGGATCGATTACAAAAATGTGTTCCCTGATCACTTATAATGGCTCTAGAGATTCCAAAATGAGAGAAGATGTTTTCTTTTAGAAATTTGATAACAATTTTGCTATCATTCGATCTACACGGCATAGCCTCTATTCATTTGGACACATAATCGACAGCCACTAAGATATATTCATTTTCAAAAGAGTTTGGAAGTTGTCCCATGAAATCGATTCTCCATACATCAAAAATCTCAACAACTAAGATCGGATTTAATGACATCATGTCTCTTTTTGTGATCCATCCTACTTGTTGATATTTAGTGCATCTTTTACAGTACTCATGTGCATCTTTAAACAAATTGAGCTTGTAAAATCCACATTGGAGAACTTTTATGATAGTTTTTTTGGATCCAAAGTGGCCACCATAGGCTTGGTCATGATAAAAAGATAAAATACTTTTGATCTCATGATTTGGGACACATCTTCTAATGATTTGGTCAGGACATTATTTAAACGGATATGGATCGTTCCAAATAAAATACTTTACTTGGGTAAAGAATTTGTGTTTGTCCTGAGTGGTCCAGCAAAAGAGAATCCTACCAGTGGCTAAGTAATTGATAATATCAGTGTACCATCAATCTTTTATCACGAACATGAGTTGTTCATCAGGAAAAGACTCTTCTATTGATGGTTCGTTAGAGGGTGCATTAGTCAATCGGGATAGATGATCAGCCACTATATTTTTGGTTCTTTTCTTATCCCTGATTTCTAGGTCAATTTTTGAAGAAGTAAAATCCATCGGATCAAACATGCTTTTGCATCTTTCTTTGTCAAGAGATGTCTAATGGCTGAGTGATCAGTGTTAGATGTGCGCCCTAGATGCTAGATTGGCTGACACATTCCTGTATAAATCTAAGGGCAAATTTATAATTTTGACTATAAATCAATAAATGAGTTTTTTTTCTATCATATTGTGTACATTGTGTCTGTGATACATCCTTTGAGTTAGTAGGAATGTCAATTCATATTTTTAAGAGTTGAAAATTTAAGGCATGAATTTACATAACTAACTCATAAACAGCTCCTGACCATAGGATCATCACGAAGATGGTGATCGATCCGGAAGGTTGGTGTATGATCGCTTCCTTAGGATAGATGTGTCTTGAGTCTATGGTGTAGAGACACCGAAATGAGAGTACAGATATTTATTGAGAATGAGAGTACTGAGCGTGACCATCTCGAGCAATCATAAAAAAGTCTACCTTCTCGTCAATGACTAGCTCCATGCTGCAGTTATGTGTCTAGTTCTTTGACTTGAGGTGCATCGACAGTTCACCTTGAGTGTGTTATAGTTTGACTACACCATAATTCGATCTCCTAACCATTCAGAACCCTGAGGAGTATGTTGGCTGTAGCATATTTATTGTAGGAACTAGGTCGCACCAAGATGGGATCTATCAACCTCGGTAGATGAGAGGAGTAGTCCTATGATGATCGAAAGATCGAGTCCTTAAGCCCATGATCATGGCAGAGTGAAATAATGAAAAAAAAAATTTTCATTGGGATTTCACATCGGACTCGGATCGATCGATTAATTCATACGACTGATGTTGGGTTTAACGAGTTCACCTTAACCCTAATTTAATCAGGACTCATGTAGAGGAACTCAATCACACAGGTAGCTGCACTGAGAGGTTCATCTTCAGTTCTGATGGGTTGCCACTATATACTGCTAGGTGTCACTGGTGGATTTTGGGAGCAATTAGAATGATCTTGATGATCGATCATTCTAATTGTCTAAATCAGAAGAGTTCTGGTCCATCGAAAGGAATTTTGATGATGTCGATAATGAGATCATGACATATCTCATTACCATATAGAATTGAACCTAACTGGATCACACAAACAAGAATTAAGATCTTGATGTCATCAATTGGGCTAACTCAATTGATTTGGATAACATCCAATTAGGTTCAAAAAAATCGTGCTAGCACACGATGGAGCCTAACTTTCTCCTCGTGTAATCTTTTCTTTCTCTACTGAGCCAAATGTGATTTAACTCATCCAGAGAATCTTGGGAAGGTTTTTCTTAGTCTAAATAAAGCTTATCCAGTTCAGAAAAGGCTTGTCTTAATTCATGAGATGAATTTAAGACAAGCATCTGCTAATTCCTGTCACCTGTCAATTTTATTTTAGGACATTTGTCAAAAGTTGACATATGGATCTTAAATTGAAGGCCACTTGGCAAGAGCTTATTGGAGGATTTTTATGGAGCCAAACCATATCAAATTGGGTGCCACAATCAGATTATGGTGCGAGCCCAATTGGATTAAGTGGGCGCCCCAAGTGGATAAGGTTGGAGAGTCTTGATAAGATTGGACTCTTTGGCGCCAACCTCTCTTTGTCCTTATCCAGTGTTGAAACCAACTTTGAGATAGAGGCTTGGGTTTTTATCTGATGTGATTAGATGACATCAAGCTACCAATCAAAATTTTTCCAAAATTTATTGAAATTTTTTGATTGGTTGAATGATGTGGCACTGCGCAGCATACAGGGTCTATATAAACCCTTCTGTGCCTAGGGTTTTAGGTAGAAGTTATTTTATGCACCAAACCTAATAGCTGCCACCCCCTCCCTTCTTCTCCATATCCTCCCTACTCTTCTATCTCTCCTCTTCACGTCCAAAGAGTTGGACGTTCATCTGGTGCAAGGAAAAGGCATGGTGACGTCTGGAACAGGAAGGCTGCAGGACATCTTTGAAAGGCTGCTTCTCCAACTTCAGAAGGAGTTCTGAAGCACTTCCAAATCAGATAGAGATCTAATTTTTAGAGCATAAATTTATGAGGAGAAGATATTCTAAGTCCTACCTGAGTGGATATCGGTAGAGGCCAGTCATTTGCGTGGCTACATCAGAACCTCGGGCTGTGCTGAGATCATCTACAAGGTAATCAGATTACCCTTGAGGTATGTCTATACTTCTCATACTTTTAGATTTAATTTTAGATTTTAAATATCAGATAATAAAATTAAATCTAACAGACATTAGATCTGAAATAGCATAGGATAAAATTTTTAAATTATTCCATCCCAGATTTGATAAAATCTGGAAGATCCTACAAAGGAAAAAGATGATTTTTCCTTCAATCAGTGTATACAATGACATGTGATCCAACCAAATAAGATCTAAACTTTTCGAGGGCAAAGACGATAGCCAAAAACTCTTTTTCAGTGGTTGAGTAGTTAAGCTGCACATTATTAAGGGTCCTACTAGCATAGTAAATAACTCGCAGCAGCTTATCAATTTTTTATCCTAAAATAGCTCTAATGGCATGATCAGATGAATCACACATGAGTTTAAAGGGTTGAGTCCAATCAGGTGGATGAATGATGGGTATAGATGTCAATACCTTTTTAAGATGCTCAAAAGACTCGAGGCACTCGAAAGTGAAATTAAATTTGATGTCTTTGGCAAAAAGATTGGTCAGTACTCGAGCTATTTTGCTAAAATTTTTGATGAACCTCCTATAGAAGCCAGCATGTCCTAAGAATGAGCAAATTTCTTTGACTGATTTGGATGGTGACAGATTTGCAATCAAGTCTATTTTGACTTTATCCACTTCAATTTCCTTCTTTGAGATAACATGGCTAAGTATTGCATCTTCTTTGACCATGAATTGGCATTTTTTCCAATTAAGCACTAAGCATTTCTCTTTACATCTTTCTAAGATTAGTCTTAAGTGATGTAGGCACTCGAAGAAGGTAGAGCCAAAGATAGAAAAATCATCCATGAATATTTTTAAAAATCTCTCAATCATATCAGAAAAGATGCCGACCATGCACCTTTAGAAAGTAGATGGAGCATTACATAAACCAAAGGACATGCATCTATTGGCAAAAGTTTCAAATGGATAGGTAAATATGGTCTTCTCTTAATCTTCTGGTGCTATAGGAATCTGGTTATAGTCAGAATATCCATCAAGAAAATAATAAAACTCATATCCAGCTAACCTTTCCAACATTTGATCAATGAATGGTAGGAGAAAATGGTCCTTTCTTGTGGCCGCATTCAATTTTTTATAATCTGTTGGGTTTCGGTGGTACAGCAGAAGGGTTAGGTATTTAAAATTTTCATTCAAAATACCTGATGCACCGGAAACCCCAATGCCCAGAAATCCTTGACTATAATAATCAAAGTATAATAAATATAAATTAGGATAAAAAGAATACCTGTAGTGCTAATTTCAATTTTTACAAGGCGTCCAAGTGTCCGTCCTCCAATAGTGATCCACACGAAAACTGAACCAAGGACAGTGCTCCTTCACCTTGCTTCAAGAGTTCTAGCCATTAGAACTCGACTAGCCTCATACGGTCAGGTTTCTCCAAGAAACTGACTCCACCCTCTCAAAACCTCCTTTGAACTTTTGATCTTCCTTTTTTAGGACCCTCACAACCCTTGTTAGGATGAGATAAGGATTTGTCTTAAATCCAAAAGTCTTGTCCTAAAACTAAAATAGGTTGTAAGAAAGAAAGGAGAGCAACAGAGATAAAATTGGAAACTCTTTCTGAATGCCTCGGACACCCAGTGCTCTGATCAATTTATAGCCACTAGAGGGACACCAAAAGAGAGGGATGCACCTCATCCAAGAGGATAATCTGATCTGATTATCAGAGATAAGAGTTCCTTCAAATAGATGGACTCTTATCAATGATACGTCGATCAGCACCCTGCTCTACGCGCGTGACCAGAGAAGGGATGTTTTTGCATCCCTTATTAAATTAAAAAAATTCTTAAAAATTCATGTGGATAGAGGATTCAATCCTAATTCCAAAACATATAATAAGTGGATAAAAATTCCCACAAATGGATGTGTTCTTACATCTTTTCATGTAAAGTCTGATCACTACGTGCGCAGGCGTGAGGAGGAACTTATGGCATCCGTTTGGCATCCAGATAAGTCTGAAAAAATTTTAAAAAAATTATCAAAATATCTTGTCAAATGTGAAATATTATCACCAAAAATTGTTCTATTTTGAAAGTATTTAGTAAGGAGAAGGACTCTCCAAATCTCGAAGAGATGCGATGCTTCTACGCGTGCATGTGAGACTTCCTTCCTTTTTTTAATTTTTCTTTACCCAAAAAATTCCAAAAAAAATACATCTCATACTTTGAGATGTGTAACAGAGGATGGATAGTGATATGGGCTATCACACACATCTTAATCCCATACCAGAAGGACTCTTTTCTTCTGCCCATGCCAATACTTGTACATAGAACCTGTTTTGCACCAAGAGTCCTTCACAAATGGGATGTGGCACCCCAATTTGGGCTGCTTCTAGGTGGCATGATCTAACCCAAATACCCACTAAATTAGGCTAGCTAATTAGCAAGGGATGAGATCAAATGGACCTCCAAAGGAGCAAGGGTTCCACACGTGCTAGCATGCTTACCAGAGCCCTGATTGAATCCAAAATTCTAATCAACCTTTTTCAAAAGAATACTTGGCCAATTTTTATATGTGTGTGACTCATTGGGTTCCACATCTAGCTAATAGTAGATTCGAGTACAAGTTGATCAAATTTGATTAGATTTTAATCTAATCGATTTAGGTCCAATCGAGCTAACCTGAGTTCAACAATTATAATCTTTTCTAATTGACGATCGAATTAAACTCTTTAATTCGATCAAAAACTTACAAGTCAAGATTGACGTCTAGCAACATATCATGACTATTTAAAAGATATAGAATTTTGATAAAAATATCAAATATATCCTTCAGTGGCAAGTTACCATATAATTCAATCCTTCGATCATCCCTGCACCCTGAAGATGTTCATGAGTATGGAATCATGTCAAACTCAAATACATATTCATATCGATTCTCAATTAACCAATGATGACCCCAATAAAAAAGTATTAAAAACTCTTTCTAATCTTCTTTCTGCTTGTTGGTGCAGAATTCCACCGACGTCGGAGAAGCTGGAGTCGAGGGGATTGCATCCACCGTCGGGACCTGCAAGGGAAGTCTAAACCAGAGTTGGGGGTGCTCTGGCAAGACCCTCTGACGCTCAAGTCAGTATTCTGCCTCAACAGAAATGGAGCACTCGAATGAGATTTTAGCAGAGTTTCGAGATAGAGTTTAGAGCTTAGAGAAAAATATATTTGAGGGTCTCTTTTAAAGATGGGAGAGCGTAACTGATTGACAGCGATGTCCGTAACTGCCTGGTAGTGGGCCGTTCAGGGCTATGCGGGGTTTGTTATGAAGAGTAGTGGCGTCAGTGGACCGTTCAGAGCCACATGGAGTTTGTTATGGAGAGTGGAGTGGTGTCCGTTGTCGTGACTTGTCAGAGAGTGGTGGGGCCACGTGGAATTTGTTACAAAGAGTGGAGTGGTGTCCGTTGTCACGACTTACTAGAGAGTTCGGGCTGGACGACTGAAGCTCGGTTGGGATGTCTGATATAGCGGACTGGCTCTCTATCTCAGCAATCTAAGAGAGGCTCGGATGTTTTCGAGGTTGCTGACGAGTCCACTATTGTCGGGTGTCTTGGACGCTGATGTTGCAGGCAGAAGTCATCTGCTGTAGAAGCTCGGACGGAGACTTTCTGTTGGAGAAGTCCAACAGGAGTCCGATTGCTAGAGAAGTCTGTCTGAAATTTGCCTGATGTAGAAGCTCATCTGAGGACTATCCATCGGAGGGGTTCGGTTTCATGAAGAATCCGACAGAGGGTCGATCGACAGTGGAGTTCGGATGGCGTTGTGGAGTTTCGTCCGCTAGAGGAGTCTTGAGGACACTGTGGAAGGTCGAACGTTGGAGGAGTTTGGGATTCAATTATATTGTAGAAGTTCGGACGGAATCCAGCTCTTGTAGGAGTCTGGACAAAGTCCGCTTATTGTAGAAGCTCGGACGAAGATCGGCTGTTGTGAAAGCTAGGATGGAGACTTCTTATTGTAGAAGTCCCACTGTTGGAGAAGCTCGATCATTGACGAAGTTCGAAAGAAGTTCAGAATAGAAATCTGGCTAGTGGAGCCCGCCGTTGTAGAAGTTCATCTGGGATCCATCCACTGTAGAAGTTCAGACGGAGTTCGGCTCTTGTAGGAGCTCGGATGAAGTCCGCTTGCAATAGAAGTTCGGAGTAGAGTCGATCGTGGCTGGAAGAAGTCTGGAAGAGATTCGAAGAATAGTCGATCACTGTAGAAAATCGGCTGATAGTGAAGCTCAGAAAGCGTTTGGAGCAGTCCAGTAGATGAATGGAGGAGCTCATTATCGGAGAAGTTCGGATGGTATTATGGAAGCTCGGACGATCGGGGGAGTTCAGAAAGACACCGCACAAGGTCGGAAGCCAGAAGAGCCTTAGAAGGGTCGGCCTTTTACGAACTTCGGCTGGGTTATTTTATACCCAACACCAGTCCCCCTACTTTCGAGTTCGGGTTTCGAATGAAGGAAGTACAAAAAAATTTTCACAGCCGAAGTTGCCTCCCTCAATTTTCATACTCGGTTGTTTCCAGATATTTTAGTGTTTGGCGCACTGGTGCTGGAGTCTTTTCAAATCGAGGCAATCCGAAAAGATTTTTTCAAAATTTTTGCTGGAGTGTTGCTCTAGGTATGGTGCAATAATGATTCTGTCAGTTGTAAGCCACCTTCAGCCGCCTGCCATGATGAGTGGGACACATGGTAGTTGTAGATCGGCCAGAGGAGATCTGCAATCATTATTGCATCGAACCTCGTCGCCTATTTAAACCCGCTCCCCTCCTTCAGGGATTTCACTTTGCCTGAGATTTTCTTCGGTCCAGCCTAGGTTAGTTCCAGAACTCCTCCCTTTTTTTTCTTGCTGTTCTTCTTCCATTTTTCCTCCTTTTCATTCTGCCTGTTCGGTTTTCCACAAGCATCCCATTTCTTATTTTTCCTAATTTTTTTGGGATTTTTAGGATTTTTACTTGATTCAAAATATCCTCCAACACTTCCTCCTCTAGCAGTTCTAGGAGTTCGTCCATTTCAGCCCCCCAAAATTTTAGTTTTGTAGATGAACCTCATCCGATCTTTGTACCAGACACCATCCCCAGCTCTCTGATCCCGGAGGAACTCTCACTGATTAGGATTCAGTACGGGGTTCCTCCGGAGTACGAGCTGGAGCTTCCTGGGCCGACTGGCCGGGCTAGCGTCCCTCCTCCTAGCCGCTTCTGCTTATATCAGGAAGCTTTCCACGTCAGGCTTCGACTTCCACTTTCCCTTTTTTCATGGCTCTGTTTCTAAGCTGTGCCAATCTTCTTTCATTGCAGATATGGACGCGGACGCGGCTCAGATGTTAGCCAAGAGTCTCAAGGCCCACAAGAGGAAAGACGCCGCAACTTCTGGGTCGATGAAGAAGGTGAGGGTAGAAGAGACAGATCCGGCCATGCTTCGCCTTGATCGCCCAGAGCCCGTGCTTGTGGTACATCTTCGATCGTGAGTACTTTTTGATCCCACGGAAAGGAGAAGCAGAAGGAGGACTGAAAGAAGAAGTTGAGTAATTAAAGCAATCCTCGATGATGGCTGGAACCGAGAGTTTGAAGTCTGAAGAAGCCGAGCTTCCTTAGAGCTTCTTTTACCTTTTATTCTTCCATGTATTCTTTTCTTTTCTTGTCGTTTTCTTTTTTGGCCTTCAAAGATTTTGTAATGCACACTTTACTAATGAAATGAAAAAAAATTTTCTCATTACCTTGTCTATTCTTGCTTTGAGTTGTTGTTTACCGAGCTTCTTTTGTCTTTTGTTTTATTTGATGTCGACGTTGTTTGAAGGTTCCTGATCATCGCCGTGTTGATTTGTCCTTTTTGTTCATGATCGAAGGTCTTTTCGAGGCCATTCGAGTTTGACGCTTCCTCCCAGTATTCGAGCTTGGGGGCCTGAACTTCTCGTTACCTTGAGGAAGTCAATTTTCTCCTGCCAGTGTTGGGTTCCCTCTTAGAGATTGAGGGTTTTTGATAAGAGTCTCCTTCCTCATTGAGACGAGGTTCCTTGTTTCTTTGTGTCTTTGATGTAATTTGTGTTTTCCTTATCACTGGCGTAGCTCGTCGCTTTTTCTTTTTCTCTCCCTCTTTTTTCTTGTGTTCGAGTGAGGGTTTTCCCTCTGCTCTTAACGGGGTTGTAGGGGTGTAGAGGAGCCATTGAGGAGGCTTTTCTACTCATCCAGTCTTGAACGATCAGGTCTTCTTTTGTGTCAGGATGAGGTTCTTCTCCTATTTCCGACACAATCAATTTCAGCTCATGTTCGGACGAGGTCTTCCTCCTATTCCTAACAGGACTGTGAGGGCACATAAGGGCTGTTACAAGGGCCTCTCCCCTCATCCGGTCTCTAAATAACCGGGCCTTCGACTTTGCTCATATTAGGACAAGGTTCTCCTCTTGTTCCTATCATGGCTGTGGGGGCGCATAAGGACCGTTGCAAGGGCCTCTCCCCCCATCCGATCTCTAAATAACCGGGTTTTTGACTTTGCTCATGTTAGGATGAGGTTCTCCTCCTGTTCCTAACAGGGCTGTGGGGGCGCATAAGTGCTGTTGCAAGGACCTCTCCCCCCATCCGGTCTCTAAATAATTGGGCCTTCGACTTTGCTCATGTTAGGATGAGGTTCTCCTCTTGTTCCTAATAGGGCTGTGGGGGTGCATAAGGATCGTTGTAAGGGCCTCTCCCTCCCTCCGATCTCTAAATAATCGGGCCTTCAACTTTGCTCATGTTAGGATGAGGTTCTCCTCTGAAGGGGGAAAAATCGCTTTTCCTCGTAGGATCTTCCAGATTTCATCAAATTTGGAGCGGAATAATTTAAAAAAAAAAATTATCCTACATATTTTAGATCTAATTCTTTAGATCTAATTTTATTATCTGATATTTAAAATCTAAAATTAAATCTAAAACTATGATAAAAGAAGAAGTACCTCAAGGGTAATCTGATTACCCTGTAGATGATCTCTGCACATCCCAAGATTCTGATGTAGCCATGCAAGTACCTGGCCTCTACCGGTATCCACTCAGGAAGGATCTAGAACATCTTCTCCTCATAAATCTATGCTCCAAAAATCAGATCTTTATCTGATTTGAAAGTGCTTCAGAACTCCTTCTGAAGTTGGAGCAGCAGCCTGTCGAAGATGTCCTGCAGCCTTCTGTTCCAAGCGTCACCACGCCTTGGATCTTTGCCAGATGGACGTCCAACTCTTTGGATGTGAAGAGGAGAGGAAGGAGAGCATGGAGGACATGGAGAAGAGGGGAGGGGTTGGCAGCTATTGGGTTTTATATATAAAATAATTTCTTCCACGAAACCCTAGGCGCAGCAGGGTTTATATAGACCCGGTATGCTCGCAGTGCCACATCATTCAACCAATTAGAAAATTTTAATAAATATTGGAAAAATTTTGATTGGTGGAGTGATGTCATCTGATCACATCAGATAAGAACCCCACCCTCTCTTTTAAGTTGGTGCCAACATTGGATAAGCTCAATCAAGGTGGCGCCAAAGAGTCCATGTTTATCTGGACTCTTTGGTTCTTATCCTTTTGGGGCGCCCACTTTAATCCAATTGGGCTCATGCCATAATCTAATTATGGTAGCTAATTTAATTAGATTTTGGCATGTGGATACTCCATAAAAATCTTTTAATGAGCTCTCTTCAGTTTAAGACCCATATGTCAACTTTTGACAGATGTCCTAAAATGAAATTGGCAGGTGCTAGGAATTAGCAGGTGTTGTCTTAAATTCATCTCATGAATTAAGACAAGCCTTTTCTGAGCTGGACAAGCTTTATTTAGACTGAGAAAAACCTTTCCAAGGTTCTCTGGATGAGTCAATGCATATTTGGCTTAGTAGAGAAAGAAAAGATTACACGAGGAGAAAGTTAGGCTCAATCGTGTGCTAGCACGATTTTCTTGAACCTAATTGGATCTAATCCAAATCAATTGAGTTAGCCCAATTGATGACATCTAGACCCTAACCCTTGTTTGTGTGACCCAGTTAGGTTCAATTTCGTATGGTAATGAGACATGTCATGATCTCATCATCGACATCATCGAAACTCCTTTCAGTGGACCAGAACTCTTCTGATTCAGACAATTAAAATGATCGATCATCAATATCATTCTAATTGCTCCCAAAATCCACCAGTGACACCTAGCAGTATGTGGTGGCAACCCATCAAAATTGAAGATGAACCTCTCAGTGCAGGTACCTGTGTGATTGAGTTCCTTTATCATGAGTCCTGACTGAATTAGAGTTAAGGTGAACTCGTCAAACCCAACATCAGTCATATGAGTTAATCGATCGATCCGAGTCCGATGTGAAACCTTAATGGAAAACTTTTTTTCATTATTTCACTCTGCCATGATCATGGGCTTAAGGACTCGATCTTTCAATTATCATAGGACTACTCCTCTCATCTATCGAGGTTGATAGATCCCATCTTGGTGTGACCTAGTTCCTACAATGAATATGCTACAGCCAACATACACCTCAGGGTTTCGAATGGCTAGAAGATCGAGTTATGGTGTAGTCAAACTATAACACACTCAAGGTGAACTGTCAATGCACCTCAGGTCAAAGAACTAGACACACAACTACAGCATCGAGCTAGTCATCGACGAGAAGGTAGACTTCCTTATGACTGCTTGATATGGTCACGCTCAGTACTCTTGTTCTCAACGCATACCTGTACTCTCACTCTAGTATCTCCACAGTGTAGACTCAAGATACATCTATCCTAAGAAAGTGATCGTACACCAACCTTTCGGATCGATCACCATCCTCGTGATGATCCTATGGTCAGGAGCTGTTTATGAGTTAGTTATGTAAATTCATGCCTTAAATTTTCAACTCTTGAAAATATGAATTTACATTCCCACTAACTCAAAGAATGTATCACAGACATAATGTACACAATGTGATAGAAGAATAACCCTTTTTATTCATTTATAGTCAAAATTATAAATTTGCCCTTAGATTTGTATAGAAATGTGTCAGCCGATCTGGCATCTAGGACACACATCTAACAAACTCCCACTTGACCTAATGCCAATTGGCTACATATCTAAGTCTCATCTTCTCGAGATGGGCTTCGAGCTTCTGTTGGCCCAATGGCTTAGTCAGCGGGTCTGCCACATTATCTATGGAGTTGACTCTCTTGACCTCGACATAACCCTTTTCGAGGTAATCACGGATCAAATGGAATCGTTGCTCGATGTACTTGAACTTCTAGTGAGATCTTGGCTCCTTAGCTAGGGTTATGGCATCATTATTGTCACAGTAAAGAGGTATGGCATCCGATGAAATCACTTCAAGCTCTGCGGTAAACTTCTTATACCAGAATGCCTCCTTCGCAGCTTCCGATGCAGCAATATACTCTGCCTCCATGATGGAATCAGCAATCACCGTCTGCTTGAAACTCTTCCAGCTAACTGCACCACCATTGCAAATGAACAGACTCCCAGATGTCAACTTTCGATCATCTATATCAGACATAAAGTCTGAGTCTGTATATCCTTGAATCTGGAATTCTCCATTCCCAAAGACTAGAAACATATCCGTAGTCCTTCTCAAGTATTTAAGGATATATTTCATAGAAGTCCAATGCTCTTTGCCTGGATTCGACTGATATCTGCTTGTGACACTCACAGCATGGGCTATATCAAGTTGTATACATAGCATGGCATACATGAGGCTCCCTATTGCCGAAGCATAAGAAATCTTGCTCATGCGTTCAATCTTCTCAGGTGTGCTAGGGCACATCTTCTTGGAGAGATGAATGCCATGTCTAAAAGATAATAAACCTCTTTTGAAATTTTTCATGCTAAACATTTTTAGCACCTCCTCTATGTACATCTTCTGTGAAAGTCCGAGCATCCTATTTGGTCTATCTCTATAGACCTTAATATCCAGTATAAAGGATGTCTCTCCTAGATCTTTCATAGAGAACTCCTTAGACAACCATACTTTGATTGAGGTCAACATGGGAATGTCATTCCCAATTAGGAGGATGTCATCTACGTACAATATGAGGAAGACAACTGCACTCCCACTGACCTTTTTGAACACACATGGTTCCTTCTTGTTCTTGATGAAACTAAACATTTTGATCACATCATTGAAACGAGTATTTCAACTCCAAGATGCTTGCTTAAGTCCATTATTGGACCTTTGCAGCTTGCAGATCTTGTGATCATCATCACTGGATGTAAAACCAAGCAGCTGTTCCATATAGATATCTTTCTCAAGATATCCATTTAAGAATGTCGTTTTCATGTCCATCTGCCATATTTCATAATTGAAATAGGCTGCAACAGCAAGCAATGTGCGGATGGATTTTAGCATGGCTATGGGCGAAAAGGTATCCTGATAGTCAATGCCTTCGCGCTGACTATAACCTTTCGCTACGAGCCTAGCCTTAAATGTCTCCACATTTCCATCTGCACCTATCTTTCTCTTGAAGATCCATTTACACTCAATAGTTACAATACCTTCAGGTGGATTTACCAAGGTCCAGACTTGGTTTGAGTACATCGAGTCAATTTCTGATCTCATTGCCTCTAACCATTTCTCGGAGTTGATATCTAATATCGCCTTGTCATAGGTCTTGGGGTCATCACCATGAGCCCTATTTCCCGTGAAGAATATTTCCTTTACTTCCTCTTGTATGGTACCTAAGTACCTTTCAGGAGGACAAAAAACCCTAGTCATTCTACGAGGTGGAAGAGGTTGTGTTGGGACTGGTTCTGATTGATTAAGTTTCTCAGGTTCTTGAGCTCATTGCTCTTGGGAGACATTCTCCTTGAGCTTAACTATTCTTCCGATGCCACCATCTTGAAAACTATTTTTCAAGAAAAATAGCATTTCGACTCACAATCACATAATGATCTTCTGAAATATAAAAATAGTATCCTAATGACTCTTTAGGATATCCTATGAATCGAGCTCTAAAAGACCTGAACTCTAACTTGTCCGCCTGCTGTCTCTTGACATGAGCTGGACAACCTCAAATTCTGAGATGATTCAGACTTGGCTTCTTACCATGCCATATCTCATATGGTGTGGTGGAATGGTTTTAGAGAAAATCTTATTCAATACATAAATTGCTGTCATGAGATAATATCCCTAAAAAAATTCGGGGAGGTCCGTGAAACTCATTATGGAATAGACCATATCTAATAGGGTCCGATTTCTCCGTTCTGAAATCTCGTTGAGTTGAGGTGTTCCAGGTGGAGTCCATTGAGAGACTATGCCATTATCCTTAAGATTATCTAGGAACTCCCAACTAAGGTATTCACCACCTCGATCTGATCGAAGAACCTTAATGGGCTTTCCTGTTTGTTTTTCTACCTCATGTCTGAATTCTTTGAACCTTTCAAAGGCTTCAGACTTGTGTTTCATTAGAAACACATATCCATACCTAGACATATCATCAATAAAGATAATGAAGTAGATGTAGTTGCCTCTAGCTGGCACATCAAATGGGCCGCACACATTCGTATATACTAGGGCAAGTAGGTCTGTGGCCCTTTCCTCATGTCCCACAAAAGGAAGCTTGGTCATTTTGCCTTGAAGGCATGATTCACAAACTGGATATGATTCGGAAGTCAATAGACTCAATAGCTCAGATTTTTCTAATTTGTTAACCCTATCTTCCGCTATATGACCCAGCCTTAGGTGCCACAGATATTTATCATTTAGACTATCTCTAGGCCTTTTAATTCTTATGGCATTCATATTTTGCTCAATATTAAATACAGATACATCAATATGTAGCTGATAGAGATCGTTAATAAGAAAACCATCTGCAACTTTATTATTTTCATAAAAAATATTACAATGGTCCTTATGAAAGCTAATCACATAGCCTTCTTATGCTAAACATGAAACAAAAATCAAATTTCTGCTTGCTGTAGGTACATAATAACAGTCTTTTAAAACTAAATCTAATCCTAATGGTAATTACAGAGGATAGGTTTCCACAGCCATAGCAGCAACTCTTGCTCCATTCTCGACGTGTAGGATCATCTCTCCATCTCTCAGCCTCCTGCTCTCCTCAAGACCCTGCATAGAAGTACACAAATGAGTACTAGAACCAGAGTTGTTGCTCCTAGATTGATTTTGATGATTACAAAGCAGATTGAAGGGATACAAACAATTGAAAAAGTCCTTATGCTCTTCAAGGGCAAAATCATAATTTCACTAAAATCCTAATTTGATAGTACCATTTGGTAGAACAAATGATTTGAAATCTATTGGTGAAAATTTTATTGTGTTTGGACTTATATTTTCGAAGTTATGAAGGTTTGAAGTGCATGAGTCGACTCATGAGTCAACTCATGACACTATGAGCTGAATGGCATGCAAAAAAAATTCCCATGGCACGCTGGATTTTTGACTTGGCACGACCTGTGAGTCGACTCATGAGTCGACCCACAAGGCATGAGTCGACTCATGAGTCGACCTCTGCTGATTTGAGCCTAAAAATCCAAAAATCAGACCTTCTGGTCTGTTGCAACAGAAGTCGACTCATGAGTCGACTCCTGAAGCATGAGTCGACTCATGAGTCGACCCCTGCGACGGGAAATATCAGCAACGGCTATTTTTTGTCCGTTTTAATTGCCATTTATGCTTCCTAAAAATCCTCTAACGGCTCTTTATCTGCCTAAATTGTTTTCTCTTGCTACTAATGCCATAAAATGCTTAAAATGGTGAAAGGAAATTGCAGATTAAATAGCAGATCAAATTGCAAAGAAAAAGTATGGAAATCGGGAGATCAAACGTGAGATCAAAAGAGAAGAGAGGATCCGAAATCTGAGATCAACGAAATATTCAAGAAGAAGAGAGAGGATCCACAATATTCAAGAGAGTTTGTGAAAAAGAAAAGCAAGAGCATTCAAAGAGAGAATCTTTCAAGTCGATTGTTTTCAACCTTGATCTAGAGATCGTTCAAAGCTTTCAAGAGATCTTCAATCAACAATCAACCTCTTCTCAAGCGTTCAACCGTTCATTCATCTTGAGAAAATCTGAAAAAGGGGTTCTTCATTTGAGTAAAGCTTTTATTGTTATATTTGCTCATTTAAGGAGCTGTTATTGTATTCATCTGTGCTCTAAATATTCTTACTCTTTGTGAGTTTTTGCTCTTATTTTTGGAGGATTTCCAAAACAAGGAAAGGTTGATCCGAACCTGAAATCGGAGTGTTTTGGGTTTGCTTGTACCCGGAAAATAAGTGTTCTAGCTTGGGATAGCTAGGGTCAGAGTTTCCGACGTCTTGTATTCTAGCTTGGGATAGCTAGTGTCGGAGTTTCTGACGTTTTGTATTCGGGTTGAATACAAAGGATAGTGGATTAAAATTCCCAAGTGAGATCTTGGGGAGTGGACGTAGGTGTAAGGTTAGCACCGAACCACTATAAATCCTTGTGTTTGTGGTGTGTTTTATCGCTTTATCTTATTTCTTTATTATATCCTTGCAATACTGCTTTAGTTAATTAATATTGATTTAAAGCCATTATTTTGTTCTTCATAAGTTATCTGTTGGACTTAAAATTTTTAGAAACCCAATTCACCCCCCCTCTTGGGTTGCATAGCTGGGCAACAAGTGGTATCAGAGCCAGTGCTCTATCCCTTCTTTGATCTAACAATCAAAGAGCCAAAGATCTATGGCAACCCTTGTTGGAACTTCTCTAGCTGAGGGGCAATCAACAAACCGACCTCCACTTTTCAATGGGTCTAATTACACCTATTGGAAAGCTCGGATAAAGATTTTCATACAAGCACTCGACTATGATATGTGGAGTATCATAGTGAATGGTCCTCACACACCCACCAAGATTATAGATGGTGAGGAGTCAACCAAATCCGAGAAAGAATGGGATGAGGTTGACAAGAAATTGGCACAATTAAATGCCAAAGCTTTGAATGTTCTTTATTGTGCACTAGATGCTAGTGAATTTAATCGCATTTCTACTTGTGCATCTGCTAAAGAAATATGGAATAGGTTAGAAGTCACCCATGAGGGAACAAATCAAGTAAAAGAGTCTAAAATAAACATGCTTGTACATAAATATGAATTGTTCAAAATAGAGCATGATGAGTCCATAACTGCTATGTTTACTCGTTTTACTGATATAATCAATGGTTTAAAGAGTCTTGGCAAATCTTATACTAACAGTGAACTTGTAAGGAAGATTCTCAGGTCACTGCCAAGAACTTGGGAAGCCAAGGTGACTGCCATCCAAGAAGCAAAGGACTTGAACACTCTACCTCTAGAAGAGCTTCTTGGATCCTTGATGACTCATGAACTTAGCATGATGCAACATCAAGAGGATGAAATCAAAAAGAAAAGAACCATTGCCCTCAAATCCACAACTTCACCTGATTATGAAACAGATGACTCTGAAGATGAAGATCAGGATGAGGAGATGGCTCTCATCACCCGAAAATTCAAGAAGTTTCTAAGAAAAAGGAAACAGGGGATGAGAAAGAAATTTACAAAAGGGGATCAAAGCATAGAAAAGGAGAAAGATCAAACCCCTATATGCTACGAGTGCAAGAAGCCAGGACATTTCAGATCCGAATGTCCTCAATTGAAGAAAGGTCCAAAGAAATTCAAAAAGAAGGCAATGATGGCGACCTGGAGTGCGAGTGATGACTCAAGCTCTGACGAGGAAACCTCAACCGAACAAGCCAATCTGTGCCTGATGGCACATGAAAATGAGGTAACTTCTGAATCCACTAGTGAATTTACTTTTGAAGAATTGCATGAAGCATTCTATGATTCAATTGATGAATTAAAGAAACTAGGGAAGAAAAACAAAGAGCTGAAATTGGAAAATCAGTCCCTAGTGAAACAAGCTGAAATTCTTTCAATTGAAAAATTCACATTGATTCAAGAAAATCAAAACTTTAAGGATGAAATTAACAGGCTGAAATCTATAGTAGATAAGTTCACCTTAAGTTCAAACAAGCTAAATATGATCTTTGATAATCAGAAAGCTATATATGATAAGGCTGGACTCGGTTATAAACCCCTGAAGAAACAAAAATTTTTGAAGGATATTTATGCAAATTATTCAAGCAAAAAGCCTACAAATATTACTTGTTTTAAATGTGGAAGAATAGGACATAAATCATACACATGTCTTATTAACAAATATGCAAACACAAAGAAAATATGGGTTCCAAAAGGAACCATTCTGACTAACCTGAAAGGACCCAAGAAAGCTTGGGTACCTAAGACAGAAACTTGATCTGTGCTTGCAGGTGTGTCTAGCATCCCAAGAAGAAAACAGGAAATGGTATCTTGACAGCGGATGCTCGAGACACATGACTGGTGATGAATCACAATTCATCACGCTTGATGCTAAGGATGGAGGGATGGTCACCTTTGGAGATAATGGCAAAGGAAAGATCATCGGGATAGGTAACATTGGTATCACTCCCTCTAAATACGTTGAGAATATTTTACTTGTTAAAGGTTTAAAGCATAACTTACTTAGCATTAGTCAATTCTGTGATAAAGGGTATAAAGTAAGTTTTGAATCATCTGTATGTATTGTGACGAGTCCTATTAATGATGGCATTAAATTTATAGGACATAGGCATGGCAATGTTTATATGGTAGACTTGAATGATTTAACTAAATTAGACATGCAATGCCTAGTTTCCTTAAATGCTAAAATAAATGAGACTAGTTGGCTGTGGCATCGTAGACTTGCACATATTAGCATGCATTCTCTTTCAAAATTAATCAAAAAGGATTTAGTTCTCGGTTTGCCAAAATTGAATTTTGAAAAGGATAGAATTTATGATGCATGCCAATTAGGTAAACAAACTAGAGTATCATTTAAATCCAAAAATACTATTTCAACTTCTAGACCTTTAGAGCTCTTACATATGGATTTATTTGGACCAACTAAAACCACTAGTCTAGGAGGAAAATGATATGGATTTGTAATAATAGATGATTACTCTCGTTTTACTTGGGTTTTCTTTTTAGCTCACAAAAATGAAACTTTTCAAATTTTCACTAAATTTCATCGAAAAGTCACTAATGAAAAAGGGTTTTCAATTCAAAATATTAGAAGTGATCATGGAACAGAATTTGAAAATCATGACTTTGAAAATTTTTGTGATGAAAAGGGAATTGGCCATAACTTCTCTGCTCCTAGGACACCCCAACAAAATGGGGTAGTTGAAAGGAAAAATAGAACCTTAGAAGAAATGGCCCGTACCATGCTTTGTGAAAGCAACCTTCCAAGATATTTTTGGGCGGAAGCTATTAACACAGCATGTTACATTTTAAATCGTGCTTTAATAAGACAATTTTTAAAGAAAACCCCCTATGAACTTTGGAAAGGAAGAAAACCAAATATTGCCTATTTTCATATTTTTGGTTGCCGATGTTTTGTATTAAATAATGGCAAAGAAAAACTTGGTAAATTTGATGCAAAATCAGATGAAGCAATCCTTCTAGGTTACTCCTCCACTAGTAAAGCATTTAGAGTGTTCAACAAAAGAACCTTAGTAGTTGAGGAGTCCATACATGTTGTCTTTGATGAATCTAACGATCTTCCTTCAAGGAAGAATGAGGGTGTTGATGATGCAGATCCACTAATAGAAGGTATGAAGGAGATCACTCTGAAAGATTCAGCAACTCCAGAAGACAAGGATCAAGAAGATGAACAAAATGAGAAAGGTGAAGAAATTCAAGAACAACCTCAAGGTACAAATGACTTACCCAAGGAATGGAGGTATGTTCACAACCACCCTAAGGAATTAATTATCGATGATCCTATGCATGGGGTAAAAACACGTTCTTCACTTAGAGATGTACTTAATCATTGTGCTTTTGTATCTCAACTTGAACCTAAAACTTTTGAAGAAGCTGAAAATGATCATAACTGGATTAATGCTATGCAAGAAGAACTCAGTCAATTTGAAAGAAATAATGTTTGGACCTTAGTGAAAAGACCTAAAGATTATTCAATAATTGGCACAAAATGGGTCTTTAGAAACAAATTAGATGAGCATGGAAATGTAATTAGAAATAAAGCAAGACTGGTTGCTAAGGGATATAATCAAGAAGAAGGAATTGATTTTGATGAAACCTTTGCACCTGTTGCTAGATTAGAAGCCATTAGACTTCTACTTGCTTATGCTTGCTTTATGAAATTCAAACTATTTCAAATGGATGTTAAAAGTGCATTTTTAAATGGATATATTTCTGAAGAAGTATATGTAGAACAACCCCCTGGATTTGAAAATCATGCTTTTCCCAATCATGTCTTTAGATTAAATAAAGCTTTATATGGTCTAAAACAAGCACCTAGAGCATGGTATGAAAGGCTAAGCAAATTTCTACTAAATAATGGTTTCTCAAGAGGCAATGTGGATACAACTCTATTTATTAAAAGAAACAAAAATGATATGCTAATTATACAAATTTATGTTGATGACATAATTTTTGGGTCTACTAATGAATCCCTTTGTCAAGACTTTGCCAAGCTTATGCAGGGAGAGTTCGAGATGAGCATGATGGGAGAACTCACCTTCTTCCTCGGACTCCAAATCAAACAATCAAAAGAGGGAATCTCCATCACCCAAAGCAAGTACACCAAGGAACTACTCAAAAGATTTAGAATGGAGAACTGCAAACCAATTGGCACACCAATGAGTCCCTCATGTAAGCTTGACAAGGATGATGAAGGTAAAAGCGTAGACTTAAAATACTATAGAGGTATGATTGGCTCATTATTATATTTAACTGCAAGTAGGCCTGATATCATGTTTAGTGTTTGCTTATGTGCAAGATATCAATCTAATCCTAAGGAATCTCATTTGAATGCTGTTAAAAGAATCCTTAGATACTTAAATGGTACACAAACTATATGGTTATGGTACTCTAAGGACTCACAAATTAATTTGTTAGGATATTCTGATGCTGATTTTGCTGGATGTAAATTAGATAGAAAAAGCACAAGTGGAACTTGCCAATTTCTTGGAGTTAACCTAATCTCATGGTTTAGCAAGAAACAAAATTCGGTGGCACTGTCTACGGCTGAGGCCGAATACATTGCAGCCGGAAGTTGTTGTGCTCAAATCTTGTGGATTAAGCAACAACTCGAAGATTTTGGAATCAAACTTAATGAAACACCAATAAGATGTGATAATACAAGTGCTATAAATCTATCTAAAAATCCAATACAACACTCAAGATCTAAACATATTGAAATAAGACATCATTTTATAAGAGAACATGTTCAAAACAAAAATATAATTCTTGAATATGTTTGCACTAAAAATCAATTAGCCGATATCTTTACAAAGGCCCTTAGTGAGGATAGATTCTGTGAAATTAGGAGAAATCTAGGAATTCTAGATCCATTTGCCTAAACTTCTCTTAATTATTATCAAATATTCTTAGAGCTCAATTTCCAACAACTATCCTGGTTCCAAAAGCTCAATTTTATTACTCTAAAAATTTATCATTGAGCAAAATTCCTTCTCCCAAAATTTTGAATTTTTCTGAAATTTATTTGCATTTTTCCTGATTTTCTGAACTTCATGAGTCGACCCCCATGAGTCGACTCAATGGCAAACTTGTAAATCCCACCAACTTCCATCGGGTTCATTGTTTTTAAAACGGGAAACCCTGTTTATGAGATGACTCATCTTCTCGTCGTCTTCCTTCCGAAAGCCGTCCTCTCCAACTCTTTTTGCTCCAAATCCAAGGATCAATTCTGAGGCAATTCTCCCTCCTTCTCTCCACCAAAAATTGCCTCCTTGAAAAGGACTTTTCTGTGCTTTCTCGCAGTGATAGGCGCGGGTGGAACGTGCCCTAGAACTTCACCGTTCATTCAAAATCCACTTCTTTTCTCCACCAAAATTCTTCTTTACTCTTTTGTGATCCCTCCTCCACTGAATTCAAGTCTTCTTGTCTGCTACTTTATTGGATATGGCTCCAAAGATGAAACTTTCCCAAAGGAGGAAATCAATCCGAGAGCCTGAGAAAATTATCCGAAAGAAAAGGCATGCTCAGTCTTCCACTGTTCCCAATTCAGTTTCAGTACCTGCTCAAGGTCCCTCTCAATCCTCCATAAGCCCCAGTGTAAATCTTCTTTCTGATAGAAAAGTAGAAACCGGGAAAAATATAGATTTTCGGTTCTTTGAGAAAGAAGGCTTTACTTTTGCAAGTAAGATCAAAAATCAAGGATGGGAACTCTACTGCTCTCTTAAGGAAGTCACCTATGTTGATCTAGTCAGAGAGTTCTACCAGAACCTAAATTATGGAAATGGGTCTGTGACTTCAACTGTAAAGGAGATTGACATCTGTTTGGATTCTAGGATATTGGGAGAGATACTTCAGTTGCCTAGTGAAGGATACTCATATATGGAACTCCCAATTAAAGAAGAAGGGATCAGAATTATCTCAGGAGAAGATTTTTCAGGAAGTTTAAACAGATTGGAAGCAAAGCTACTGTCCATTGAGATGAGGGTCCTGCATCAGATTGTGACAAAACTATTCTTTCCTAGGAGTGGTAGACATGACTTACTATCTGGCAGAGATGTATGTGTCATGTTTCATATCATCACTCAGACCCCCCTAAACCTCCCTGCACTTATGATAGAGGCCATGAGAGAAACTTTGAACAGATCCAAGGCACACTTGCCTTATGGTATGGCCCTTACTAGAGTATTTAGGAGGTTTAGAGTTAGCTGTGAAGGGGAGACACCTACCAAGCTCTCACATGTGGACACTTTCAACCAACACAGCCTGCACCGAATGGGAATTACAAAGACTGTTGGTGGTTGGATCAAGGGCTCTGAAGAAAGAGCTGAGGAGAGAGCTGAGGAAAGAGCTGAAGACAGAACTGAAGGCAGAGTAGAAGAAGAAGGTCCATCTTCTCCTGTACATGATTTCAGGGCAGCTTCACCAGATACCCAGTTCATTCATGATACTGAGGCTGGCCCTTCTGAGTTTACTAGGATGCCCACACCAGTGTATCAGCCAGAGTGCAGAGCACCTCATTCAGAGTTCAGACTGGCTGACGATCAGATCGAGCATATATCTCAGCGTGTGGCTTCTTTGTTGTCTAGCCAGTGGAGTAGTACTTCTTTTGCACCTGGAGCTACTTCTTCTGATCAGACCATTACTCCCCACATCTCCACTATATTTCAGATGATTTCAGATCAGTCCGTCAGGATACAGCAGCTTGAGGATACAGTCTGGAGACTTACTGGCAGAGTTCTTGACTTGCAGGGGCAAGTCCTTGCATTGGCCCATCCCCAGCCACAGGAGTCTACCATTGAGGTCACAGACCTCACTGCAGAGGCTGGCAGGCTCAGAGGAGCACTAGAAGGTGGATATGAGCTACTGAGGAAAGAGATCAGAGGATCGAGTGAGCATGCTACCACCCAGTTCACTGCTCTACTTCAATCTGTTTCCAGAGCACTGAACGTACTTGATTCTATCAGACTCATGATATCAGCCCTAGTATCTCAGCGTTCTCAGCCTCCCAGTTCATCTCGTTCTCCTACTCATGGCAGAGGCAGACGGGGTAGAGGACGCACTTCTGATCCATCATCTTCTCATACTATATCTGATGACTCTGATCATTGACTTATCTAGATCTTAGGAGTTAGTATCTTGTTCTAAGATCTATACCTTGGGGCCATGTATTGACATTTAGCTGGTTGAATTTTATGAAACAATTATGATATTAATGGAATCATCTTTTACCTATATTTCTACCTCTTTGTAATGATTATATTTTGGTTATATTTCAATCTCCGATACATCTATTGAAATATTATCTTCTCCTTATTGTTGTTTGCTATTGATAATTGCTATATTAAGGGGGAGCAAACATCTGTGAAAAACTCTAAAGAGGAAGAAATTAAAGAATATTTTCAGAAAAGGAAAAGAAAGAGTTAACTATGTTTGATGATGTCAAAAAGGGAGAGAAATTAAAATTAAACAAAAATTGCAATTAGACAAAAAGCAAAACCCTAAATCATGAGAAAAAGGGGGAGAAATTAAATTAAAACAAATATTGAAGAAATTAAACAAATATTGGAGAAATTAGACAAAAACAAGGATTGAAAGATTAAACAAAACTTTGAGAAATTTTGGTATCGAAATTTGGTATCAGACAGAGAAATTTGGTATCAGACAGAACTTTAATCCATCAAAAGCAAAATCATGAGTACAATGCAAATAAGTATTTTTTTTTATATATGCTCTGATATTCAAACTTGCTTTTGAAATTTTACTCACCTTGAGACATCAATAAGAAATTTGTTTTACTCTGATACATCCTACAATTTCTTTCAACTTGATCTGATACATGATAACATTTGATCCGATACAGTGTGAAGGTTTCTCTAAAATATTATAACATTTGCTCTGATACTGTATAAAATTTTCTCTGATACATTAAAAATTTTCTTGCTCTGATACATTATAAAATCTTTTCTGATATCATTGTAAAAATTATTTTTGCTCTGATACATAGAAAAAGTTATTTATCTTCTCTTGCTCTGAAATATCTTGAACTCAAAATGATCTAATACCCTTTTCAAATCTTTAAGAAAATGGACAAACTATTTTTGCATTTATATTACATGCCAAAAGAATCATACTCTTTTCAAGCATATACACTTATAATGGATTCTTTTGAAATTAATGCTTTAACATAAATATTTTTGTTCATATGTTTTGTCATCATCAAAAAGGGGGAGATTGTTGCTCCTAGATTGATTTTGATGATTACAAAGCAGATTGAAGGGATACAAACAATTGAAAAAGTCCTTATGCTCTTCAAGGGCAAAATCATAATTTCACTAAAATCCTGATTTGATAGTACCATTTGGTAGAACAAATGATTTGAAATCTATTGGTGAAAATTTTATTGTGTTTGGACTTATATTTTTGAAGTTATGAAGGTTTGAAGTGCATGAGTCGACTCATGAGTCAACTCATGACACTATGAGCTGAATGGCACGCAAAAAAAATTCCCATGGCACGCTGGATTTTTTACTTGGCACGACCTGTGAGTCGACTCATGAGTCGACCCACAAGGCATGAGTCGACTCATGAGTTGACCTCTGCTGATTTGAGCCTAAAAATCCAGAAATCAGACCTTCTGGTCTGTTGCAACAGAAGTCGACTCATGAGTCGACTCCTGAAGCATGAGTCGACTCATGAGTCGACCCCTGCGACGGGAAATATCAGCAACGGCTATTTTTTATCCGTTTTAATTGCCATTTATGCTTCCTAAAAATCCTCTAACGGCTCTTTATCTGCCTAAATTATTTTCTCTTGCTACTAATGCCATAAAATGCTTAAAATGGTGAAAGGAAATTGCAGATTAAATAGCAGATCAAATTGCAAAGAAAAAGTGTGGAAATCGGAAGATCAAACGTGAGATCAAAAGAGAAGAGAGGATCCGAAATCTGAGATCAACGAAATATTCAAGAAGAAGAGAGAGGATCCACAATATTCAAGAGAGTTTGTGAAAAAGAAAAGCAAGAGCATTCAAAGAGAGAATCTTTCAAGTCGATTATTTTCAACCTTGATCTAGAGATCGTTTAAAGCTTTCAAGAGATCTTCAATCAACAATCAACCTCTTCTCAAGCGTTCAACCGTTCATTCATCTTGAGAAAATCTGAAAAAGGGGTTCTTCATTTGAGTAAAGCTTTTATTGTTATATTTGCTCATTTAAGGAGCTGTTATTGTATTCATCTGTGCTCTAAATATTCTTACTCTTTGTGAGTTTTTGCTCTTATTTTTGGAGGATTTCCAAAACAAGGAAAGGTTGATCCGAACCTGAAATCGGAGTGTTTTGGGTTTGCTTGTACCCGGGAAACAAGTGTTCTAGCTTGGGATAGCTAGGGTCGGAGTTTCCGACGTCTTGTATTCTAGCTTGGGATAGCTAGTGTCGGAGTTTCCGACGTTTTGTATTCGGGTTGAATACAAAGGATAGTGGATTAAAATTCCCAAGTGGGATCTTGGGGAGTGGACGTAGGTGCAAGGTTAGCACCGAACCACTATAAATCCTTGTGTTTGTGGTGTGCTTTATCGCTTTATCTTATTTCTTTATTATATCCTTGCAATACTGCTTTAGTTAATTAATATTGATTTAAAGCCATTGTTTTGTTCTTCATAAGTTATCTGTTGGGCTTAAAATTTTTAGAAACCCAATTCACCCCCCCTCTTGGGTTGCATAGCTGGGCAACAAGAGTCAAGCACCCAACTGGATGCAGAAGAAATTGTAAGATTAGACTCTAAAATGAGCATACCTCCAGAAGGACCATCCTTCTTGTTCTTCAGGGTGGCCATGTACTGAGGACAGTTTCGCTTCCAATGGCCGTCTGATTGGCAGTGAAAATATTTTCCCTTATCAGCAGCCTTCTTCTTCGGTTCTATCTTCTTCTTCTTGCCATCCACCTTCTACTTCTTTGCAGACTTCTTTTTCTTTCCAAAAGACTTTCTCTTGGAAGAAGTCCGCTCCACAGTAAGAACTGAGCCTTTTGAACCCTTCATAGAAAGCTCAGCTATAACCAGCATGTTCATTAACTCGGCCAAGGTACACTGCATCTTATGCATATGGAAGTTCATGATGAACTAACTATATGCATCGGACAAGGATTGAAGGATCACATCAATCTGAAAATCTTTGTCTAAGATGATATCGAGCTTCTCAAGCTCCTCAAGATCCTTGATCATTGTCAAACAATGATCTTGGACTGACTGCCCATCACGCATCTTGGTCTTAAAAAGTCTTTGACAGACTTGATATTTGGCCGCGCGACTTGTTCACCAAACAACTCTTGTAGGTGAGCCAACATTTGATGGGTAGTCAAAATATTCTCATGTTGGCACTGCAAGTCATCAGACATTGCACCCAACATGTAGTACCTTGCTTTATTATCATCATCCATCCACTTTTTTAGAGACACTTTCGGTTCAGCAGTCGGACGTGCTGGTATGGCAGGTGGGTCCTGGTCCAAGACATGAGTCAATTTTTTGAAACCCAGAATAATTCTGTAGTTCCTCAACCAGACCTTGAAATTGGGTCCAGTCAGTCTAAGGGTGTCTAGAATTTTGGTCAGGGGGTTTGAGGCACACATGTTTCCTGTAGAGAGTCAAAAGTTTCTAGTTAGATTTTATAATCAGACTTAACTAATTTATTTAAGGTTTTCATTTTTAAACAAATTAGGCTCTCACTATTTTCTCAGATTCCTATACTTCTTTGGTAGAGATATGAAAATCTCCATGATCAGTGATTTTTAGTGGGTGGTGCGGTCTCACCGACTGGCTTACCACCTCACCTAACAGTTATTGATGATGGGTCAATCGATGAGTGGACAACTCTTGTCTAATGATTCTCTACTCATGGTGCACCCAAAACTTGGTCTCTAATTCATGAAGCTCACCGTGTCTGGGATATTGCTCCAATCCTTAGTTAAGTCAAACCCACCATTTGCATGAACTAAGTTCCTGATTGGGTCCCTCACCGTATCTGAAATATTGAGCCCAACCCATCCTCTAATCCATAGCATCCAATGCCTAATGGACATGGTTGCGTCTTCCTGTTGCAACTGAGCCGCTATAACCAGCCAAGAACAATCAACCCCGAAAAAGGCCCGCACATCCACAATGGTGGAAGATCTAGACTTAATATTTTCTTAGGAAGATTTATTTAGGTCTCATTAAACTTGACTTGACATAGTCATAACAATTATGACTAACCTAGTGGCATGGGTTAGCTCGAATTGTTAGCCACCTTTAATCAAAACTGAGTCGACACATATGGCCAGATAAATGAGACCGATGGGAGGGATATGCCATTAACTCGACAAGAATGCATTCGAGTCGAGTAGCTCCCAATTAAAAACTAGTTGGTCGCATCTGCCCAACTTACCTTAGACACCAAATTGTCAAACCAGAACTAATTGGGTTAGCCTACAATCCATGCTCTAACCACTGAGCCAAATTAGGTCTTAACTTGATCAAGTCATATCTAAATGTGATTCGACCTTGACTCAGACTTAATCCAATTAGGCTGGTCAATTATTAGCTTTCATGATCCCACCTAACCAACTCTTGATTCAGTTTGATCAACCGCTAGACCTAATTGAGCTACCCAAGTCCGAACCTAATTTTATGAAAATATCTTAGATCTGAAATTCTTAATTTTAGACCTAACTTAATTTCATAAGCTTAATTCATTAATTTTGGGTTCATAAACAAAGCATGTAAAATAAATCTTAGGATTTTAGGATCTAGGATTTTGTAAAAAAGTAAGTTTTGATTTCTGATTAAGGATGAATGCACGGTACCCCTACACATCATATGAACACCCCATTAAATAGGAAGAGAGGGTCTTAAAATCCTACTTTATTCTTATGACCGGACGGCCATGAGGAACACCTTAATCAGAAATATAAATTTAACTATAAAACTAGTTAGATCTAAATTAACATATCACATATACAATTTAAGATCTAACTAATACATACTTTGTATACATCTCATGTATAAAAAATTAATCTAATTAATATACTTTTAGATCTGATACATTATATATAATATTTAAAAAATAAAATTTAAATTGAACTATTCAAAATAAAAATTATTCAAGACAAGTTACTAGAACAATTCTACAACTAGTCTAGGCATGCAACAGATCAATTTTATGAAAAAATTAAAATTTTATTTTTTATTTTTTGATCTAATTATAATACTTATAATATAAAAAAAATAAAAAGTAAACTAAATTTAATTCATATTTTAATCTCATTAAAATATAAAACTTAAGACCATTCATGGATTCAACTAATCCTAGTCTAGTCATGCATCTTATGCATGTTAGATCTTCTTAGATTTAATTTTAAATATTTTGATTTTAGATTTTATCATATCTGATGTGACATCTAAAATCCTTTAATTTTAGATAAATAAAAATTAAAATTAGATCTAAATTAGATCTGAAATAGAGCCAACAACCTGGCTCTAATACCACTTGAAGGGGGAAAACCGCTTTTCCTCGTAGGATCTTCCAGATTTCATCAAATCTGGGGTGGAATAATTTTTAAAAAAAAATTATTCTATATATTTTAGATCTAGTTCTATAAATTTAATTTTATTATCTGATATTTAAAATCTAAAATTAAATCTAAAACAATGATGAAAGAAGAAGTACCTCAAGGGTAATCTGATTACCCTGTAGATGATCTCTGCACAGCCCGAGGTTCTGATGTAGCCACGCAAGCACCTGACCTCTATCAATATCTACTTAGGTAGGATCTGAAACATATTCTCCTCATGAATCTACACTCCAAAAATTAGATCTTTATCTAATTTGAAAGTGCTTCAGAACTCCTTCTGAAGTTGGAGCAGCAGCCTGTCGAAGATGTCCTGCAGCCTTCTGTTCCAGGCATCACCACGCCTTGGATCTTTGCCAGATGGATGTCCAACTCTTTGGACATGAAGAGGGGAGGAAGGAGAGTAGGGAGGATGTAGAAAAGAGGAAAGGGGATAGCAGCTATTAGATTTTGTGTATAAAATAATTTCTTTAATGAAACCCTAGGCGCAGCAGGGTTTATATGGACCCTGTATGCTGCGCAGTGCCACATCATTCAACCAATCAAAAAATTCTAATAAATTTTGAAAAAATTTTGATTGATGGAGTGATGTCATCTGGTCACATCAGATAAGAACCCCACCCTCTCTCCTAAGTTGGCACCAACATTGGATAAGCTCAATCAAGGTGGCGCCAAAGAGTCCATGTTTATCAGGACTCTTTGGTTCTTATCCATTTGGGGCACCCACTTTAATCCAATTGGGCTTATGCCATAATCTAATTATGGCACCCAATTCAATTAGGTTTTGGTATGTGGACACTCCATAAAAATCTTCTAATGAGCCCTCTTCAGTTTAAGACCCATATGTCAACTTTTGACAGATGTCCTAAAATGAAATTGGCAGGTGCTAGGAATTAGCAGGTGTTGTCTTAAATTCATCTCATGAATTAAGACAAGCTTTTTCTAAGCTGGACAAGCTTCATTTAGACTGAGATAAATCTTTTCAAGGTTCTCTGGATGAGTCAAATCATATTTGGCTCAGTAGAGACAAAAAAGATTACACGAGGAGAAAGTTAGGCTCAATCGTGTGCTAGCATGATTTCCATAAACCTAATTGGATCTAATCCAAATCAATTGAGTTAGCCCAATTGATGACATCCAGACCCTAACCCTTATTTGTGTGATCCAGTTAGGTTCAATTCCATATGGTAATGAGACATGTTATGATCTCATCATCGACATCATCAAAACTCCTTTCGATAGATCAGAACTCTTTTGATTCAGACAATTAGAATGATCAATCATCAATATCATTCTAATTGCTCCCAAAATTCATCAGTGATATCTAGCAGTATGTGGTGGCAACCCATCAAAATTGAAGATGAACCTCTCGGTGTAGTTACCTATGTGATTGAGTTCCTCTATCATGAGTCTTGACTGAATTAGGATTAAGGTGAACTCGTCAAACCCAACATCAGTCATATGAGTTAATCGATCGATCCGAGTCCGATGTGAAACCTTAATGGAAAACTCTTTTTCATTATTTCACTCTGCCATGGCCATGGGCTTAAGGACTCGATCTTTCAATTATCATAGGACTACTCCTCTCATCTACCGAGGTAGATAGATCCCATCTTGGTGTGACCTAGTTCCTACAATGAATATGCTACAGCCAACATACACCTCAGGGTTTCGAATGGCTAGGAGATCAAGTTATGGTGTAGTCAAACTATAACACACTCAAAGTGAACTGTTGATGCACCTCAGGTCAAAGAACTAGACACACAACTGCAGCATCGAGCTAGTCATCGACGAGAAGGTAGACTTCCTTATGACTGCTTGATATGGTCATGCTCAGTACTCTCATTTTCAATGAATATTTGTACTCTCACTCTGGTGTCTTCACACCGTAGACTCAAGACACATCTATCCTAAGAAAGCGATCGTACACCAACCTTCTGGTTCGATCACCATCCTCGTGATGATCCTATGGTCAGGAACTGTTTATGAGTTAGTTATGTAAATTCATGCCTTAAATTTTCAACTCTTAAAAATATGAATTTACATTCTCACTAACTCAAACAATATATCACATACACAATGTACACAATGTGATAGAAGAATAACCCTTTTCATTCATTTATAGTCAAAATTATAAATTTATCCTTAGATTTGTACAGGAATGTGTCAGCCGATCTGGCATCTAGGGCACACATCTAACATCCTCCTGTTCTTAACATGGCTGTGGGGGTGCATAAGGGCTGTTGCAAGGGCCTCTCCCCCCATCCGGTCTCTAAATAACTGGGCCTTCGTTTGTGTTGGGATGAGGTCCTCCTCTTGTTCCTGACATGCTTAGTTTTGATTGTCTGAAGGAGCTACTCCCTGTCGTTACAAGCTTATGCCAAAAGAAAAGATATGCAAATATGAAACTTTTATTTAAGGCAAAGTTATTGGTAATACACTCGTAGATTTTTTGAGTCCCATGGTCGCAAAAGGTCTGCTCCCCGTCGGGGTCCTCCAGAGATGGTGTTGATGATCCCGATTAGAGGCTGATCCTCAGACTGTTCTTCCCTCCTAGGCGGCTCTGGTTGTGGTAGGGCCCTCGATCGATCTTTTCTACCCTCAGGCCGGCGTCGGATGAATCTATCGAGCCGATCTCGTCTGATGAGCTCCTCGATCTCATCTCAAAACTGAATGCACTCCTACTTGTCATGGCCGTGGTCATGATGATAGAGGCAGAACTTGTTAGGGTTGCGCTTTCCAGGGTGTGTGCGCATCCTTTTCAGCCTTGGCAGCTGCTCCCTGACCTCCGTCAGCACTTGAGCTTTTAGAGCATTGAGGGGGGCGTAGCTATGGAACCTTCTTGGGGGAGAGCTCTGCCGAACTCTACGGTCTGGGCTTCTCTACCTACGAGCCCGGAGAGGAGTGCGGACATGCTTGTGTCTGGGGGGAGTTCGAGAACGTGGCTGAGCTTCACTCGATCCTTTTTCAACTGCGAGCTTGCTAGAGTCACCCTCCTGCTGCTCCTTCATGGCCTTCTCATCCTTCAGCTTGAAGGCTTCCTCTGCTCGGGCATATCCTTCAGCCCGAGCCAGCAGATCAATGAAGTCCCTGGGATACTTTTTTTGCAGAAAAAATAGAAGACCGCTCTTCAGGACGGCCATTGTAACTGACTGGTCCAAGTTTCGGACCTCCAATGCGGCGGCGTTAAAATGGTTAACGTAAGTTTGGATGGATTCTCCCTCCTTCTGCTTGATGTTAATGAGGAATTTCGAACCTCTCCGAAAATGCCGGCTGTTGACGAAATGAGCAACAAACTGGTGGCTCATCTGATCAAAGTAGAAGATAGTACCTAGCTTCGGTGTCAAGTACCAATTTCTTGCTACTCCCTTCAAGGTAAACGAAAAAGCTCGGCACAGGATGGTGTCTGGCGTGCCATGGAGCAGCATCATTGTCCGGAAGGCCTCCAGGTGGTCAACCGGATCTGAGGTCCCGTCGTAGCTCTCAAATTGGGGGAGCTTGAAGTTTGGCAGGATTGGTTCCTGCATAATCATTTGAGAGAAAGGAGGGTCAGTATAGATATCCTCACCATAAGCAGGGGGAGCATGGCGGAGCTCTTCGATCCATCGGTTGATCTCCTGGAACCTTTGATCCAGAAGATCCTCTCGACTGCGAGTCTCGAGGGTCTTCTGGTAGAACGGAGGTAGGGACCCTCCGGGGGGAGAATCGTGATCAGATGGTGGGCTCTCTGCCCTCTGCTTCCCTTTTCCAGGGAAGACAGGGTGACTGGCCCAAGTGGCCCGCCCGATCGTTGGATTCTGAAACTCCGACGATGCTCTTTCCAGCCGCACAGATGCTTGCGACTGCTGCGGCTACTGCTGCATAACCTGCACTGCTTCAGTGAGGCCCTTGACCTGCTGAACCAGCAAGTCAAACTGCTCCATGCCGACTGTCATTACCGGAGGAGCCTGGAAAATTGGAGACGAGGCCGGAGCTTGCAAATCTTGCTGAGATCTGACCACGGAGGCCACGGATCGCCTGGTGGATGCCTTTTGGAGAGGCATCAGGTAGAGATCTGGCAGGAGAAGAAGAAGAAGATGTTGAAGAAGATGACCGGAGACAGTCCCATTGAGTACTCCTTTTAGAACAAGGGTCCTGCAAAGACACAGGCCCTTCCTCTAGCATCAATTCTGTTGGTGAAGAATTCTACCGATGCCGGAGAAGCTAGAGTCGAGGAGATTGCGTCCGTCGTCAGAACCTGCAAGGAAAGTCTAAATCGGAGTTGGGGGTGCTCTGGCAAGATCCTCTGATGCTCAAGTCAGTACTCTGCCTCAATAGAAATGGAGCACTCGAATGAAATTTTAGCAGAGTTTCGAGATAGAGTTTAGAGCTTAGAGAAAAATATATCTGAGGGTCTCTTTTATAGATGGAAGAGCGTAATTGATTGACAGCGACATCTGTAACTGCCTGATAATGGGCCGTTCGGGGCCACACTGGGTTTGTTACGGAGAGTAGTGGCGTCAGTGGGCCATTCAGGGCCACATGGAGTTTGTTATGGAGAGTGGAGTGGTGTCCGTTGTCGCGACTTGTCAGAGAGTGGTGGGGCCATGTGGAATCTATTACAAAGAGTGGAGTGGTGTCCGTTGTCATGACTTGCCAGAGAGTTCAGGCTGGACGGCTGAAGCTCAGCTGGGACGTCTGATGGAGCGGATTGGCTCTCTGTCTCAGCAATCTAAGAGAGGCTCAGATATTTTTGAGGTTGCTGATGAGTCCACTATTGTCGGATGTCTTGGGCGCTGATGTTGCAGGCAGACGTCATCTGCTGTAGAAGCTCGGATGGAGACTTTCTGTTGGAGAAGTCTGGCAGGAGTCCGATTGCTAGAGAAGTCCATCTGGAATTTGCCTGATGTAGAAGCTCGTCTGAGGACTGTCCGTCGGAGGGGTCTGATTTCATGAGGAATCCGACAAAGGGTCGACCGATAGTGGAGTTCGGATGGCATTGTGGAGGTTCGTCCGCTGGAGGAGTCTTGAGGACACTGTGAAAGGTCGAACACTAGAAGAGTCTTGAGGACACTGTGGAAGGTCGAACATTGGAGGAGTCTGGGATTCAATTCTGTTGTAGAGTTCGGACGGAGTCCGGCTCTTGTAGGAGTCTGGACGAAGTTCGCTTATTATAGAAGTTTGGACGAAGATCGACTATCGTGGAAGCTAAGATGGAGACTTCTTATTGTAGAAGTTCCGTTGCTGGAGAAGCTCGATCATTGACGAAGTTCGAAAGAAGTTCGGAATAGAAATCTAGCTGGTGGAGCCCGTCCGTTGTAGAAGTTCATCTGGGACCATCCACTGTAGAAGTTCGGACAGAGTCCGGCTCTTGTAGGAGCTCAGATGAAGTTTGCTTGCAATAGAAGTTTGGAGTAGAGTCGATTGTGGCTGGAAGAAGTCTGGAAGAGATTCAGAGAATAGTCGATCACTGTAGAAAATCGACTGATAGTGAAGCTCAGAAAGCATTTGGAGCAGCCCGGTAAATGAATGGAGGAGCTCATTATCGGAGAAGTCCGGATGGTATTATGAAAGCTCGAATGGTTGGGGAAGTTCAGAAAGATGCCGCACAAGATCGGAAGCCGGAAGAGCCCTAGAAGGGTCGGCCTTTTACGAACTTTGGCTGGGGTTATTTTATACCCAACACTGCTTTTGGCCAAAAGATTTTTTTCAAGTCATCTAGGATTGAGAATACACAGCATGCGATCTCCTCTTACTGGAAGTGATCAATTTCATATTGACCTACTCACAACCTCTATATGCACTCCACCATATCCAAAATACGTCGTACATATCTTAATGCCATGTCTGGGTATGAACCAAAATATAGATTTGTTGGAAATTGTGTCCTAAAATCAATCATGTGATGATTGAGTTCATCCTTGTATATGAATTATTGATTATTGAATAATAGTTATTTTGATATTTTTCATCACAAAGTGACATCATCCTTGAACTCTTATACTGTGATGAAGTCCCTAGAACTATGCTAGTGTACGATAAAGAAAGGATTTATCGTATAGTTCTTAAACAAGTTTGCGATCAAATGATACGTCATTATAGGATGATGATGTTTATCGAGTGAAGGTCGTTATGTGCCATATGGATTGGTTGTCCTCTTAACCAAGGAGTGTGGTGACACTGGTATGGCATACAGATGAGATGTAAGGGTACATCGTCACTGAATAAGTGACTCACCTGTTGAGCATTCTACTGTCAAGAGCTGCTCACGAAATATATGGGTATAAATATCCTTCAAATCTGAGATCACCATAATGACTTGCAAGCAACTCACTGTGCTTTGATGCCGAACTATCTGGATTTTTAATGCAATGATGGAAGGCTACTGGGTACAGTCAAGTACTTGCAAAGTCTATGTGTGGATCAAGATGAGATTGATCCCTCCGGACTATTGGAGTTGATGTATCACTATATTTCAATTTAGTAAAGCCTTGGCTAGGGTAATCCATGAGATAGATTTGAAAGATTGAAATACAATGTGCATAAAGCAATCTCGGTTGACAGTTAACCTGAGACCATCCTAGAGCATCTAGGGTCAAAAGGATGAATTATACGGTAACTATGAGTATGGATTCTGGAATATTCTTTTGCGATAATTTGACTTATCTGAACATCGAAAATTATTGCTAGATGGTATCTCGATTAGTGCAGGAGTTGGTTCTTATGCTACCGGTTTAGTGTTTGAACCTATGGAGTCACGCACACAAGTCAAACAAAGTAGAAAGGAATTGACCTATGTTTATATATCCAATCTGAAAGAATTTGACTTGATTGAACATATAAACTAACTTGATTGAGAATTGAGTTATGAGTCAAATGGGATTGAAGAGTTAACTATATCTAGCTAGCACTACACATGAGGTTCAGGTTCAATCCCGAGGATGAACAATTTCTATCTATGATCCATGAAATATATGAAAGATTAGATTTAAGTACTAATTAATTTTAGATTAGATCTAAATTAATTAGACTTATATTGGTTTAAAATTCAAGTTAGACTTGGTACAAAAGTTCTAAAGAGTTTAGGATTGATAGTCTTTCGAAATTATTTCGAACCGACTTCGAATCGGATTCGAATCGGATCTATTTTGGATGAGATATGAGTATTTCTACTTGCACTAGAAATATTCACTCATAAAGTATGACCAAAAATTAGTTTGATACTTATTTGGGGCATCCCAAGTAGGTGTAGGAGTGGGTGCAAAGTGGATGTCATAAGTGATGGCAATTATATCTCATATTGGAGTCCTTCTTTCATGAGTATTGGATCAATTTAAATCAAATTTGAATAAAGAGTCCTCCTCTCATTGGATCATAAGAATCATCTATAAATAGAGAAGATCTCTACCTATGGATGAGAGAAGATAATAGAATAGCAAATAAATCAAATTAAGAGAAGAGAAAAAGAGAGAGAGACAGGCGTGTGAAGAGAGAAGTCCTTCATCTTCTACATCTTTCCTTTTGTTGCCGCCTCCTCTCCTTGGGTGTGGATCCTTTTTGGGTATCTTATCTACTGGTGTGAGGTATCATATTATCACATCTCATCCCTCGATTGATTATGTATGCGAAGCTAATTGGATTGGAGTTCATCCTGCTTTCCTACAACGTCTGACGTGCATGCGAAGTAGAGGGTCTGCATATCCAAACTTCTACAAAAATTTATAATAGATAATTTGAGATTTAGTCTCTTGTTCTATTGCAATTTTGGTAAGAATTTGATCCATAAATAAGTAGAACATTAAAAAAAATTTTTAGATGCAACTTGGGCATTCTGGAGGAAAACTGTTTCCTTCCCTTCAACTGGTATCAGAGCAGGCTTGAAATATATGTATGTAAAATAGAATTTTTTATTATTATTTATATCAGATATAATTAAGATTTTTTATATAATATTAAATATTATTTAAATCTATTTATATAAAATTTTTGATTTGATTTTGATTGGGTTAGAGGTGCCTTATCAATGGTTGATTGAGGTTGTTATAAATCTATTATAACAGAATTCTGTTGTTACTAAATTTTTGATGAAAAATAATATAAATTAAAATTTTATTTTAAATTTATTTTAATAAAATTTTAATTTTATTATTTTTTTTATAAAGTTAGAATTATTTTAAATTTAAATTAAATCTATTTTGATAGATATTTAGATCTGAATTCTATCATAATTCAGCACTATGCGAAAATAAATTTTATTAGAAATTAATTCCTTATACATTCATATTTGTATCTAATTATTTTTCTATTTGATATCAAATCTAAAATTAATATTTTATAATCAGTATAAGATAAATTTTAGATTTGATATGATGTATATGATATATCAAATCTAATTGGATTAAATGAAGAACATAAATGATGGGATCATGGATATGTTCATGACATAAAATAATTTTGTCAATAATTGTATGTTGATGTAATTATATATGAAATTAGATTTCAGACTTAGTAGCCTAGTACTCAGATTGATGAGATCACCAGACCATCCAATCATCAGATAATTGAAGAGATTAATCTCTCTTTTGCCTATTCGATGGATTCTCTTACGACGTGTAGGGGTGTCGTTGTGATCCAGTTTCATGAAGAAAAAAAGTGAACAGACTTTTATGTATTATTTTGATCATAAATATATTTAGATTAGATCTAAAGTGATTTATGATTCATTATAATAGGATAAAATTTAGATATAAAATTATTTTAGATTTAAATTATATGTTACATATGATGTAATTGGTATTGATCTAAAAGTTGTCATGATAAGATGTATGAATAAAATTTACATCATACCTATATATATTTAATCGTTAAACATATTATAAAAATTTATTTTCATATGTTGAAACATATGATATTCTTCACTTGAAACCCTTGTAGAATAGTTCTACAAACTGAAACACACGTTTCACATACTTAATTTTGAATTAAATTTGAATGATCTAGATTGAGAATTGAAGATCATTAAGACACCACATAATATGATGAGCAAAGGGTTAGCATGAATCAGGTCCTTTTAATGGGTTAGACCTAGGATTAGGAACACATATGGACCAAGTAGAGAAATTAATTAAATCTAATCAAGTATTGAATTAGATTAGGTCAATATTTCTCTAAATCAATTGTAATAGTTGAAGTTTGATCAAGTCCATGTGTTGGACCCTAATAAATGGACTATGATCATGGCTCTATGGTTGAGTCCGAATCTTTTGGTGTGCCAAATCAAAACTAATTAACCAATTGGTGTCTAAGGTAAGTTTGGCAGATTCGATCAAGTAATTTTTAATTGGGAGCTATTCTCCTAGATGCATCTATGGTGAGTTAAGAGCAGATTCCTCCCGCTGATCTCACTTACCTAGCCAACATGGTAAATTATGTTTTGATTAGGTCACTAGTCGACTGGTGCAGATCTATGCCATTAAGGTGAATCAGTGTGACTGATTTAGGTATCTTTAGACCAGCTTGTGTTTAATCCTTTACATGACTTGGTGAAGTCAGTGGAAGGATTTGCAGCTTGTAGGTTGACTTCTTCTCTTATTCTCAAGTCAATGAAATCAAATCCTCTAAATTATTAGGTCCATAAAATGATAAAATTATGAGATAACTTGGTCATTGCCTCCCATTAAGGTGTGTGATAATGAGACCAATATTCTAAATAGGCATTGGAGGCGCCACACGTCTAGTATCTATTACATATTGAAATTGTCATTCATTATATGACCATCATGATATACCTTCAGATCAATGCTCAGGTTGGCTGAGCCACACTCGAGTCTGGACATCCATTTGTTGGATGCACTTGATGTGTCATGTTAATGGTTGGATCTAACCAGGATTTTCAGTGGAGGTGCCACACACCTGTTGAAGGGATGTCTAGGGCAAAACCCAATGCTAAAAGTTATTTGGTGAAATAATTGGTTACGAACCTACCCATGGATGCTCTAGAGTTGGCCGAGCCATACTCGGGTCCGAATGCAGTCCGTGTGGATTCTAGTACCCACTAAGAAATTAATGTAATTCCTCGAGTTAGAGGTAGAGGCTACCAATTCGTAAAAAAATAGTAGGAGGACCTTTAAACTAAAGTCCATATCTTCAAAATTAAAAAAATAATTCATATACTAATAGGCTAATATTTTCTCCTTTTAGTTATGGCCAACACACTATCCCTCCATTCGCTATTGGACAGCGACAAGCTCACTGGACCCAACTCTGATAGCTAGTATCAAAAGTTGAAGATCGTGTTGGAGCACGAGATAATTTTGTATGTCCTTACAGATCAGGCACCTGAAGAACCTACAGCCAATGCTCCTCGTGCTGTGAGAGATACTTACATGAAGTGGCTCAATGATCGCACGACTGTGCGTTGCGTGATGACAGCAGCTATGAACGATGAATTTAGTCATAAGTTCAAGAATGCGTAGCCTGAGGAGATGATTCAAATGTTGAATGAGTCCTTCGACACCTCTGAGGATGCGGAGAGACATAAAACCTCTTGTGCAGTGTTCAATGCCCGTATGCGAGAGGGAGCTTCAGCCATCGATCATGTATTATACATGATTGAGCAGATTGAACACCTTAGAAAACTTGACTTTTCATTGCATAAACAGTTAGGCAAGGATGCTATCCTCAATTCGCTACCGAAATCTTACCTACCCTTTCTCAGTCATTATAGAATGACGAAGCCTACAGTAAACTATCATGGTTTGCTAGGGTTACTGCAGACTTTTGAGAAGGATCACCAGCTCCAAAAGGAGCTAGTGAATTTAGTGGGAGGTTCATCTGCAGGGCGTCGATCCTCTAGAAGAGGAAAGAAGAAAAAGATGCAAAAATCTCGTGCCGTCGATCCCAAGCAGAGCAAACCATCAAAAGTTGACAAGAGCCAGGCAGAGTGCTTCTTCTGTAAGAAGCTAGGTCATTGAAAAAGAAATTGTCCTACTTATATAGCCACCCTTGATCCAAACAGGCTTAAGAACAAGAGAAAGAGATAAATGGTTGCTTCACAAGGTATTTATATGATAATACTTTATAATTTCTCTGTTTGTGATACTACTACCTGGGTATTGGATACCGGAAGTCCTATTAATATATGCAATTCGTTGTAGAAACTGCAGGTAAGTAAAAAATTTTGAGAGAGTGAGTGGTTCCTTAACGTTGGAGATGGAAGCCTTGTTTCAGTTTTGGCCTTGGAAACTTTGCAGCTTGTCTTCGAGTCCAGTAGTATCATGTTAGATGATTGTCATTATTATCCCTCCTTTATCATGAATGTCATCTCTGTAGGCCTTTAGGCCAAACTTGGTTACAAGTTTATAATAAAAGATAATTTTTGTGAATCATTATGAATGATACTACAATTATACATGGACAATTAAAATATGACATATACATAATATCACAGTCTGTTAGTATAATGTACACACCTAGTAAATACTCCAAAATAGATAATGTCAGCGAATCCTACCTTTGGCATTGTAGGCTTGGTCATGTGAACAAGAATAGGATTTACAGGTTGATCAAAGAATATGTCCTTGAGATAGATGATTGTGAATCATTGCCTACCTGTGAATCTTATCTACTTGGTAAGATGACTAAGTCACCTTTAAAAAAAAAGATGAAAGAGCCAGTGATGTCCTAGGTCTAATATATACTGATATATATGGGCCCATGAACATAAGTATCAGAGGAGGATACTACTACTTCATTACGTTTACAGACGACCTATCTGTTAGATGTGTGCCCTAGATGCCAGATCGGCTGACATATTACTATACAGAACTAAGGGTAAATTTATAATTTTGACTATAAATAAATAAAAGGGTTATTTTTCTATCACATTGTGTACATTGTGTCTGTGATACATCCTTTGAGTTAGTAGGAATGTAAATTCATATTTTCAAGAGTTGAAAATTTAAGGCATGAATTTACATAACTAACTCATAAACAGCTCCTGACCATAGGATCATCATGAGGATGCTGATCGATCCGAAAGGTTGGTGTACGATTGCTTTCTTAGGATAGATGTGTCTTGAGTCTACAGTGTGAAAATACCAGAGCGAGAGTACAGGTATTAGTTGAGAACGAGAGTATTGAGCATGACCACTTCGAGCAGTCATAAGGAAGTCTACCTTCTCATCAATGACTAGCTCGATGCTGCAGTTGTGCGTCTAGTTCTTTGACCTGAGGTGCATCGATACTTCACCTTGAGTGTGTTATAGTTTGACTACACCATAACTTGGTCTGCTAGCCATTCGAAACCCTGAGGTGTATGTTGGCTGTAGCATATTCATTGTAGGAACTAGGTCACACCAAGATGAGATCTATCAACCTCGGTAGATGAGAGGAGTAGTCCTATGATAATTGAAAGATCGAGTCCTTAAGCCCATGGCCATGGCAGAGTGAAATAATGGAAAAGAGTTTTCCATTAAGGTATCACATCAGACTCGGATCGATCGATTAACTCATATGACTGATGTTGGGTTTGACGAGTTCACCTTAACCCTAATTCAGTCGAGACTCATGATAGAGGAACTCAATCACACAGGTAGCTGCACCGAGAGGTTCGTCTTTAGTTCTGATGGATTGCCACCACATACTGTTAGGTGTCACTAATAAATTTTGGGAGCAATTAGAATGATATTGATGATCGATCATTTTGATTGTTTGAATCAGAAGAGTTCTGGTCCATCGAAAGGAGTTTCGATGATGTCAATGATGAGATTACGACATGTCTCATTACCATACAGAATTGAACCTAACTGGGTCACACAAACAAGGGTTAGGATTTGGATGTCATCAATTGGGCTAACCTAATTGATTTGGATAAGATCCAATTAGGTTCAAGGAAATCGTGCTAGCACACGATTGAGCCTAACTTTCTTCTCATGTAATCTTTTCTATCTCTACTGAGCCAAATGTGATTTGACTCATCCAGAGAATCTTGAAAAAGTTTCTCTCAGTCTAAATGAAGCTTGTCCAGCTCAGAAAAGACTTGTCTTAATTCATGAGATGAATTTAAGACAACACCTGCCAATTCCTATCACCTGCCAATTTCATTTTAGGGCATCTGTCAAAAGTTGACATATGGGTCTTAAACTGAAGAGGGCTCATTGGAGGATTTTTGTGGAGTGTCCACAAGCCAAGCCACATCAAATTGGGCACCATAATCAGATTATGGTGTGAGCCCAATTGGATTAAAGTGGGTGCCCTATGTGGATAAGGATTGGAGAGTCTTGATCAATTTAAACTCTTGGGCGCCACCTCTATTTGTGCTTATCCAATGTTGGCACCATCTTTTGGAGATAAGGTGGGGTTCTTATCTGATATGGTTAGATGATATCACTCCACCAATCAAAATTTTTCCAAAATTTATTGGAATTTTCTGATTGGTTGAATGATGTGGCACTGCGCAGCATACAGGGTCTGTATAAACCCTGCTACACCTAGGGTTTCGAGGTAGAAGTTGTTTTATGCATAAAACCTAATAGCTGCCATCCCCTCTCCTCTTCTCTATGTCCTCCCTACTCTCCTTCCTCCCCTCTTCACATCCAAAGAGTTGGACATCCATCTGGTAAAGATCCAAGGCGTGGTGATGCTTGGAACAGAATGCTGCAGGACTTCTTCGACAGGCTGCTGCTCCAACTTCAGGAAGACTTTTGAAGATCTTCCTAATCAGATTTAGATCTAATTTTTGGAGCATAGATTCATGAAGAGAAGATATTCTAGATTCTACCTGAGTGGATACCGATAGAGGCCAAGCACTTGTGTGGCTACATTAGAACCTTGGGCTGTGCAGAGATCATCTACAGGTTAATCAGATTACCCTTGAGGTATTACTTGTTTTCTCATCCCTTTTAGATTTATTTTAGACTTAATATCAGATATGAAGATTAGATCTAGAGACTTAGATCTAAAATATATGTAGGATAAATTTTTTTAAATTATTCCACCCCAGATTTGATGAAATCTGGAAGATCCTACGAGGAAAAGCAGTTTTCCTCCTTCAACTAGTATCAGAGCCAGGTTGTTTGCTCTATTTCAGATCTAATTTAGATCTAATATTAATTTTTATTTATCTGATATTAAAGATTTCAGATGTCACATCAGATATGATAGAATCTGAAATTAAAATATTTAAAATTAAATCTAAGAAGATCTAACATGCATGAGATGCATGACTAGACTAGGATTAGTTGAATCCATGAATAGTCTTAAATTTTATATTTCAATAAGATTAAAATATGAATTAAATCTAATTTATTCTCTATTTTTTTGATATTATAATTATTATAATCAGATCAAAAAATAAAAAATAAAATTTTAATTATTTCATAAAATTGATCTGTTGCATGCCTAGACTAGTTGTAGAATTGTTATAGTAACTTGTCTAGAATAGTTTTTATTTTGAATAGTTTAATTTAAATTCTATTTTTCAAATATTACATGTGATGTATCAAATCTGAAAGCATGTTAATTAGATCATTTCTTGATACATGAGATGTATGCAAAGCATGTATTAGTTAGATCTTAAATTGTATATGAGATATGTAAATTTAGATCTAACTAGTTTTATAGTTGTTGCTCCTAGATTGATTTTGATGATTACAAAGCAGATTGAAGGGATACAAATAATTTTAAAATGAAAAAGTCCTTATGTTCTTCAAGGGCAAAATCATAATTTCACTAAAATCCTGATTTGATAGTATCATTTGATAAAACAAATGATTTGAAAACTATTGGTAAAAATTTTATTGTTTTTGGACTTATATTTTTGAAGTTATGAAGGTTTGAAGTGCATGAGTCGACTCATGAGTCAACTCATGGCACTGTGAGCTGATTGGCACGCAAAAATTCTCCTTGGCACGCTAGTTTTCTGGCTTGGCACGATCTGTGAGTCGACTCATGAGTCGACCCATAAGGCATGAGTTGACTCATGAGTCGACCCCTGCTGATTTGAGCCAAGAATTTCCAGAAACGCATTCTCTGGTAAATGCAACAGAAGTCGACTCATGAGTCGACTCCTGATGCATGAGTCGACTCATGAGTCGACCCCTGCGACGGAAAATGTCTTCAACGGATAATTTTTTTGCCCATTTTAATTGCCTTTTATGCTTCCTAAAATTGCTCTAACGGCTCTTTATCTGCCTAAATTATTTTCTCTTGCTTCTAATGCTGTAAAATGCTTAAAATGGTGAAAGAAATTGCAGATTAAATAGAGATCAAACGTGAGATCAAATACAATAGAGAGGATCCGAAATCTGCACGAAAAAAAAAGTCTGAGATCAACGAGATATTCGAAAGAAAAAGAAAAGAGGATCCAAAATCCACACGTGAGATTGTGAAAGAGATTCAAGAGTTTTCAAAGAGAGGATTTGTCACGCTTATTGTTTCAACCTTGATCTAGAGATCGTTCAAAGCCTTCAAGGGATCTTCAATCAACGATCATCCTCTTCTCAAGCATTCGTTCAAGCATTCATCCATCTTGAGAAAATTCAAAAAGGGTTTCTTCATTTGAGTAAAGTGATTTTATTGTTATATTCGCTCATTTAAGGAGCTGTTATTGTATTAATTTGTGTTTTAAATTCTCTTACTCTTGTAAGTAATTGTTCTTGTTTTTGGAGGATTTTCAAAACAAGGAAAGGTCGATCCGAACCTGAAATCGGAGTGTTTTGGGTTTACTTGTACCCGGGAAATAAGTAATCTAGCTTGGGATAGCTAGTGTCGGAGTTTCCGACGTTTTGTATTCGGGTTGAATACAAAGTATAGTGGATTGAAATTCTCAAGTAGGATCTTGGGGAGTGGATGTAGGTGCAAGGTTAGCACCGAACCACTATAAATCCTTGTGTTTGTGGTGTGCTTTATCGCTTCAATTTATTTCTTTATTATATTCTTGCATTCCTGCTTTAGGTAATTAATATTGAATTAAAGTCTTTGTTTTGTTCTTCATAAGTAATCAGTTGGGCTTAAAATTTTTAGAAACCCAATTCACCCCCCCCCTCTTGGGTTGCATAGCTGGGCAACAAGTGGTATCAGAGCCGGTGCTCTAGCCCTTCTTTGATCTAACAATCAAAGAGCCAAAGATCTATGGCAACCCATGTCGGTACTTCTCTAGCCGAGGGGCAATCTACAAACCGATCTCCACTTTTCAATGGATCTAATTACACCTATTGGAAAGCTCGGATGAAGATATTCATACAAGCACTCGACTATGATATGTGGAGTATCATAGTGAACGGTCCTCACACACCCACCAAGATTATAGATGGTGAGGAGTCAACCAAACCCGAAAAAGAATGGGATGAGGTTGACAAGAAATTGGCACAATTAAATGCCAAAGCCATGAATGTCCTTTATTGTGCACTAGATGCAAGTGAATTTAATCGCATTTCTACTTGTGCATCTGCTAAAGAAATATGGGATAGGTTAGAAATAACCCATGAGGGAACAAATCAAGTAAAAGAGTCTAAAATAAACATGCTTGTACATAAATATGAATTGTTCAAAATAGAGCATGATGAGTCCATAATTGCTATGTTTACTCGTTTTACTGATATAATCAATGGTTTAAAGAGTCTTGGCAAATCTTATACTAACAGTGAACTTGTAAGGAAGATTCTCAGGTCACTGCCAAGAACTTGGGAAGCCAAGGTGACTGCCATCCAAGAAGCAAAGGACTTGAACACTCTACCTCTAGAAGAGCTTCTTGGATCCTTGATGACTCATGAACTTAGCATGAAGCAACATCAAGAGGATGAAGTCAAAAAGAAAAGAACCATTGCCCTCAAATCCACAACTTCGCCTGATTATGAAACGGATAACTCTGAAGATGAAGAACAGGATGAAGAGATGGCACTCATCACCCGGAAATTTAAGAAGTTTCTAAGAAAAAGAAAACAGGGGATGAGAAAGAAATTCACAAAAGGGGATCAAAGCAAAGAAAAGGAGAAAGATCAACCTCTTATATGCTACGAGTGCAAGAAGCCGGGATATTTCAGATCCGAATGTCCACAATTGAAGAAAGGTCCAAAGAAGTTCAAAAAGAAGGCAATGATGGCGACCTGGAGTGCGAGTGATGACTCAAGCTCCGACGAGGAAACCTCAACAGAACAAGCCAACCTGTGCCTGATGGCACACGAAAATGAGGTAACTTTTGAATCCACTAGTGAATTTACTTTTGAAGAATTGCATGAAGCATTCTATGATTCAATTGATGAATTAAAGAAACTAGGGAAGAAAAACAAAGAACTGAAATTGGAAAATCAGTCCTTAATAAAACAAGCTGAAAACCTTTCAATTGAAAAATTCACATTGATTCAAGAAAATCAAAACTTTAAGGATGAAATTAACAAGCTGAAATCTATAGTAGATAAGTTCACCTTAAGTTCAAACAAACTAAATATGATCCTTGATAATCAGAAAGCTATATATGATAAGGCTGGACTTGGCTATAAACCCCTGAAGAAACAAAAATTTCTGAAGGATATTTATGTAAATTATTCAAGTAACAAGTCTACAAGTATTACTTGTTTTAAATGTGGAAGAATAGGATATAAATCATACACATGTCTTATTAACAAATATGCAAACACAAAGAAAATATGGGTTCCAAAAGGAACCATCTTGACTAACCTAAAAGGACCCAAGAAAGCTTGGGTACCTAAGACAGAAACTTGATCTTTGCTTGCAGGTGTGTCTAGCATCCCAAGAAGGAAACAGGAAATGGTATCTTGACAGTGGATGCTCGAGACACATGACTGGTGATGAATCACAATTCATCACGCTTGATGCTAAGGATGGAGGGATGGTCACCTTTGGAGATAATGGCAAAAGAAAGATCATCGGGATAGGTAACATTGATATCACTCCCTCCAAATACATTGAGAATGTTTTACTAGTTAAAGGTTTAAAGCATAACTTACTTAGCATTAGTCAATTCTGTGATAAAGGGTATAAAGTAGTTTTTGAATCATCTGTTTGCATTGTGACTAGTCCTATTAATGATGGCATTAAATTTATAGGACATAGGCATGGCAATGTTTATATGGTAGATTTGAATGATTTAGCCAAATTAGACATGCAATGCCTAGTATCTTTGAATGCTAAAATTAATGAGACTAGTTGGCTGTGGCATCGTAGACTTGCACATATTAGCATGCACTCTCTTTCAAAATTATTTAAGAAAGATTTAGTTCTTGGTTTGCCAAAACTGAATTTTGAAAAGGATAGAATTTGTGATGCATGCCAATTAGGTAAACAAACTAGAGTATCATTTAAATCCAAAAACACTGTTACAACTTCTAGACCTTTAGAGCTCTTACATATGGACTTATTTGGACCAACAAGAACCACTAGTCTAGGAGGAAAACGATATGGCTTTGTAATAATAGATGATTACTCTCGTTTTACTTGGGTTTTCTTTTTAGCTCACAAAAATGAAACTTTTCATATTTTCACTAAATTTCATCGAAAAGTCACTAATGAAAAAGGGTTTTCAATTCAAAATATTAGAAGTGATCATGGAACTGAATTTGAAAATCATGACTTTAAAAATTTTTGTGATGAAAATGGAATAGGCCATAACTTCTCTGCTCCTAGGACACCCCAACAGAATGGGGTAGTTGAAAGGAAAAATAGAACCTTAGAAGAAATGGCCCGTACCATGCTGTGTGAAAGCAACCTTCCAAGATATTTTTGGGCGGAAGCTATTAACACAGCATGTTACATTTTAAATCGTGCTTTAATTAGACAATTTTTAAAGAAAACCCCCTATGAACTTTGGAAAGGAAGAAAACCAAATATTGCATATTTTCATATTTTTGGTTGCCGATGTTTCGTATTAATTAATGGCAAAGAAAAACTTAGTAAATTTGATGCAAAATCAGATGAAGCAATCTTTCTAGGTTACTCCTCCACTAGTAAAACATTTAGAGTTTTTAACAAAAGAACTTTAGTAGTTGAGGAGTCCATACATGTTGTTTTTGATGAATCTAACGATCTTCCTTCAAGGAAGAATGAGGGTGTTGATGATGCAGAGCCACTAATAGAAGGTATGAAGGAGATCACTCTGAAAGACTCAGCAACTCCAGAAGACAAGGATCAAGAAGATAAACAAGATGAGAGAAGTGAAGAAATTCAAGAACAACCTCAAGGTACAAATGACCTACCCAAGGAATGGAGGTATGTTCACAACCACCCTAAAGATTTAATTATCGGTGATCCTATGCATGGGGTAAAAATACGTTCTTCACTTAGAGATGTACTTAATCATTGTGCTTTTGTATCTCAACTTGAACCTAAAACTTTTGAAGAAGCTGAAAATGATCATAACTGGATTAATGCTATGCAAAAAGAACTTAATCAATTTGAAAGAAATAATATTTGGACCTTAGTGACAAGACCTAAAGATTATTCAATAATTGGCACAAAATGGGTCTTTAGAAATAAATTAGATGAGCATGGAAATGTAATTAGAAATAAAGCAAGACTGGTTGCTAAGGGATATAATCAAGAAGAAGGAATTGATTTTGATGAAACCTTTGCACCTGTTGCTAGATTAGAAGCTATTAGACTTCTACTTGCATATGCTTGCTTTATGAAATTCAAATTATTTCAAATGGATGTTAAAAGTGCATTTTTAAATGGTTATATCTCTGAAGAAGTATATGTAGAACAACCCCCTGGATTTGAAAATCATACTTTTCCTAATCATGTCTTTAGATTAAATAAAGCTTTATATGGATTAAAACAAGCACCTAGAGCATGGTATGAAAGGCTAAGTAAATTTCTACTAAATAATGGTTTTACAAGAGGTAATGTAGATACAACCCTATTTATTAAAAGAAATCAAAATGATATGCTAATTATACAAATTTATGTTGATGACATAATTTTTGGGTCTACTAATGAATCCCTTTGTCAAGACTTTGCTAAGCTTATGCAGGGAGAGTTCGAGATGAGCATGATGGGAGAACTCACCTTCTTCCTCGGACTCCAAATCAAACAATCAAAAGAGGGAATCTCCATCACCCAAAGCAAGTACACCAAGGAACTACTCAAAAGATTTGGAATGGAGAACTGCAAACCAATTGGCACACCAATGAGTCCCTCATGTAAGCTTGACAAGGATGATGAAGGTAAAAGCGTAGACTTAAAATACTATAGAGGTATAATTGGTTCATTACTATATTTAACTGCAAGTAGGCCTGATATCATGTTTAGTGTTTGTTTATGTGCTAGATATCAATCTAATCCTAAGGAATCTCATTTGAATGCTGTTAAAAGAATCCTTAGATACTTAAATGGTACTCAAACTCTAGGGTTATGGTACTCTAAGGACTCACAAATTAATTTATTAGGATATTCAGATGCTGATTTTGCTGGATGTAAATTAGATAGAAAAAGCACAAGTAGAACTTGCCAATTTTTTGGAGTTAACCTAATCTCATGGTTTAGCAAGAAATAAAATTCGGTGGCACTGTCTACGGCTGAGGCCGAATACATTGCAGCCGGTAGTTGTTGTGCTCAAATCTTGTGGATTAAGCAACAACTCGAAGACTTTGGAATCAAACTTAATAAAATACCAATAAGATGTGATAATACAAGTGCCATAAATCTATCTAAAAATCCAATACAACACTCAAGATCCAAACATATTGAAATAAGACATCATTTCATAAGAGAACATGTTCAAAACAAAAATGTAATTCTTGAATATGTTTGCACTGAAAATCAATTAGCTGATATCTTTACAAAGGCCCTTAGTGAGGATAGATTCTGTGAAATTAGGAGAAATCTAGGAATTCTAGATCCATATGCCTAAACTTCTCTTAATTGATATCAAATATTCTTGGAGTCCAATTTCCAACAACTATCCTGGTCCCAAAAGCTCAAATTTATCATTCTAAAAACTTATCATTAAGCAAAAATCCTTCACCCAAAATTTTGAATTTTTTTGGAATTTATTTGCATTTTTTCTGAATTTCTGAACTTCATGAGTCGACCCCCATGAGTCGACTCAATGGCAAATTTGTAAATCCCACCAACTTTCAACGGGTTCATTGTTTTTATAAGGGTTACTGTTTGTGAGACGACTCATCTTCCCATCGTCCTTCTTCCAAAAGCCGTCTTCTCCAACTCTTTTTGCTCCAAATCCAAGGATTAATTTCGAGGCAATTCTCCCTCCTCCTCTCCATCAAAAATCGCCTCCTTGAAAAGGATTTTCTGTGCTTTCTCGCATTGCTTGGCGCGGTTGGAACGTGCCCTAGCACTTTACCGATCTTCCAAAATCCACTTCTTTTCTCCACCAAAATCCTTCTTCACTCTCTTGTGATCCCTCCTCCACTCAATTCAAGTCTCCTTGTCTGCTAGTATAGTGGATATGGCTCCAAAGATGAAACTTCCCCAAAGAAGAAAATCAATCCGTGAGCCTGAAGAAATTGTCAGAAAGAAAAGGCAAGCCGCTCAATCTTCAACTGCTCCCACTCCAGTTTCAGTACCTACTCAAGGTCCCTCTCAATCCTCCATAAGCCCCAGTGTAAATCTTCTTTCTGATAGAAAAGTAGAAACCGGAAAAAATATAGATTTTCGGTTCTTTGAGAAAGAAGGTTTTACTTTTGCAAGTAAAATTAAAAATCAAGGATGGGAACTCTACTGCTCCCTTAAGGAAGTCACCTATGTTGACCTAGTTAGAGAATTCTACCAGAATCTACATTATGGAAACGGGTCAGTGACTTCAACAGTCAAGGGAATTGATATCTGCTTGGATTCTAGAATATTGGGAGAAATACTTCAGTTGCCTAGTGAAGGATACTCATATATGGAACTCCCAATTAAAGAAGAGGGGATCAGAATTATTTTAGGAGAAACCTATTCAGGAAGTTTAAACAAATTGAAAGCAAAGATTTTGTCCATTGAGATGAGGGTCCTGCATCAGATGGTAACAAAGCTCTTCTTTCCTAGGAGTGGTAGACATGACTTACTTTCCAGCAGAGATGTATGTGTCATGTTTCATGTCATCACTCAGACCCCCCTAAACCTCCCTGCACTTATGATAGAGGCCATGAGAGAAACTTTGAACAGATCCAAGGCACACTTGCCTTATGGTATGGCCCTTACTAGAGTATTTAGGAGGTTTGGAGTTAGCTGTGAGGGGGAGGCACCTACCAAGCTCTCACATGTAGACACTTTCAACCAACACAGCCTGCACCGAATGGGAATTACAAAGACTGATGGTGGTTGGATCAAGGGATCTGAAGAAAGAGCTGAGGATAGAGCTAAAATAAGAGCTGAGGACAGAACTGAAGGCAGAGTAGAAGAAGAAGGTCCATCTTCTCCTGTACATGACTTCAGGGCAGCTTCACCAGATACCCAGTTCATTCCTGATACTGAGGCTGGCCCTTCAGAGTTTACTAGGATGCCCACACCAGTGTATCAGCCAGAGAGCAGAGCACCTCATTCAGAGTTCAGACTGGCTGACGATTAGATCGAGCATATATCACAGCGTGTGGCTTCTTTGCTGTCTAGTCAGTGGGGTAGTACTTCTTTTGTACCTGGAGCCACCTCTTCTGATCAGACCATTACTCCCCATATCTCCACTGTGTTTCAGATGATTTCAGATCAGTCCATCAGGATACAGCAGCTTGAGGACACAGTCTGGAGACTGACTGGCAGAGTTCTTGACTTGCAGGGGCAAGTCCTTGCATTGGCCCATCCCAAGCCACAGGAGTCAACTATTGAGGTCACAGACCTCACTGCAGAGGCTGGCAAACTCAGAGGAGCACTAGAAGGTGGATATGAGCTACTGAGGAAAGAGATCCGAGGATCGAGTGAGCATGCTACCACTCAGTTCACTGCTCTACTTCAATCTGTTTCCAGAGCACTGAACGTACTTGATTCTATCAGACTCACCCTTTCTGTTCAGTCCTTAGCATCTCAGCGTTCTCAGCCTCCCAGTTCATCTTGTTCTCCTGCTCGTGCCAGAGGCAGACGGGGTAGAGGACGCACTTCTGATCCATCAGCTTCTCATACCATATCTGATGACTCCGATCCATGATTTGTCTTGATCATTACTAGGTCCTAGGAGTTAGTATCTTGTTCTAGGATCTGTACCTTGGGACCATGTATTGACAATTAGCTGGTTGATTTTTATAATATGAACTATGTATTAAAACAATTATGATTTTAATGGAATCATCTTTTACTTATATTTCTACCTTTTTGTAATGATATCGATCATATTTTGGTTATATATTTTCTTCTTGTTGAAATATTGTCTTCTCCTTGTTGTTGTTTGCTGTTGATAATTGCTATATTAAGGGGAAGCAAACATCTGTGATTAACTCTAAAGGGGGAGAAATTAAAGAATGTTTCAGAAAAAGGAGAAGTTAATCATGTCTGATGATGTCAAAAAGGGGGAGAAATTAAACAAAAACAAAAATTAAAATTAAACAAAAATTGGAGAAATTAAACAAAATTTGGTATCAGACAGAAATTAAACAAAAAGCCATCCATAAAAAGCAAAACCATAAATTATGAGCAATTAAAGAAAAATTATGAGCATTTAAAGAAAAAGCAATCAATACTACAAATTATGGAAAATTAATGAATGAATTGAAAATTTAAAGAACAATATCAAAAATACAATACTTTACACATGCTCACCTTGATACAACTTTTGAAATTTTATTTACCTTGATACATCTTAAGAAATTTAACTTACTCTGATACTCCCTAAAATTTCCCTAAAATTTCTTTTAACTTGCTCTGATACATTATAAAATTTGCTCTGATACAGTGTGAAATTTTCTCTGATACATTGTAAAATCTTTTCTGATAATATTGTAAAAATTATTTTTCTTGTTCTGATACATTATAAAATTTGCTCTGATACAGTGTGAAATTTTCTCTGATACATTGTAAAATCTTTTCTGATAACATTGTAAAAATTATTTTTCTTGCTCTGATACATTGCAAAATTTATTTCTTTTCTCTTGCTCTGATATATCTTAAACTCAAAATGATCTAATACCCTTTTCAAATCTTTAAGAAAATAGACAAACTATTTTTGCATAAATATGCCAAAAGAATCATACTCTTTTCAAGCATATACACCTATAATGCATTCTTTTGAAATTAGTGATTCACATAAATATTTTTGTTCAAATGTTTTATCATCATCAAAAAGGGGGAGATTGTTGCTCCTAGATTGATTTTGATGATTACAAAGCAGATTGAAGGGATACAAATAATTTTAAAATGAAAAAGTCCTTATGTTCTTCAAGGGCAAAATCATAATTTCACTAAAATCCTGATTTGATAGTATCATTTGATAAAACAAATGATTTGAAAACTATTGGTAAAAATTTCATTATTTTTGGACTTATATTTTTGAAGTTATGAAGGTTTGAAGTGCATGAGTCGACTCATGAGTCAACTCATGGCACTGTGAGCTGATTGGCACGCAAAAATTCTCCTTGGCACGCTAGTTTTCTGGCTTGGCACGACCTGTGAGTCGACTCATGAGTCGACCCACAAGGCATGAGTCGACTCATGAGTCAACCCCTGCTGATTTGAGCCAAAAATTTCCAGAAACGCATTCTCTGGTAAATGCAACAGAAGTCGACTCATGAGTCGACTCTTGATGCATGAGTCGACTCATGAGTCGACCCCTGCGACGGAAAATATCTTCAACAGATAGTTTTTTTGCCCATTTTAATTGCCTTTTATGCTTCCTAAAATTGCTCTAACGGCTCTTTATCTGCCTAAATTATTTTCTCTTGCTTCTAATGCTGTAAAATGCTTAAAATGGTGAAAAAAATTGCAGATTAAATAGAGATCAAACGTGAGATCAAATATAATAGAGAGGATCCGAAATCTGCACGAAAAAAAAAAGCCTGAGATCAATGAGATATTCGAAAGAAAAAGAAAAGAGGATCCAAAATCCACACGTGAGATTGTGAAAGAGATTCAAGAGTTTTCAAAGAGAGGATTTGTCACGCTTATTGTTTCAACCTTGATCTAGAGATCGTTCAAAGCCTTCAAGGGATCTTCAATCAACGATCATCCTCTTCTCAAGCATTCGTTCAAGCATTCATCCATCTTGAGAAAATTCAAAAAGGGTTTCTTCATTTGAGTAAAGTGATTTTATTGTTATATTCGCTCATTTAAGGAGCTGTTATTGTATTAATTTGTGCTTTAAATTCTCTTACTCTTGTAAGTAATTATTCTTATTTTTGGAGGATTTCCAAAACAAGGAAAGGTTGATCCGAACCTGAAATCGGAGTATTTTGGGTTTACTTGTACCCGGGAAATAAGTGATCTAGCTTGGGATAGCTAGTGTCGGAGTTTCCGATGTTTTGTATTCGGGTTGAATACAAAGTATAGTGGATTGAAATTCCCAAGTAGGATCTTGGGGAGTGGATGTAGGTGCAAGGTTAGCACCGAACCACTATAAATCCTTGTGTTTGTAGTGTGCTTTATCGCTTCACTTTATTTCTTTATTATATTCTTGCATTCCTGCTTTAGGTAATTAATATTGAATTAAAGTCTTTGTTTTGTTCTTCATAAGTAATCAGTTGGGCTTAAAATTTTTAGAAACCCAATTCACCCCCCCCCCGCTTGGGTTGCATAGCCGTCCGGTCATAAGAACAAAGTAGGATTTTAAGACCCTCTCTTTCCATTCAATGGAGTGTTCATATGACGTGTAGGAGTGCCGCGCATTCATCCTTAATCAGAAATCAAAACTTACTTTTCTGCAAAATCCTAGATCCTGAAATCCTAGGATTTATTTTACATGTTTTATTTGTGAACCCAAACTTAATTAATGAATTAAGCTTATGAAAGTAAGTTTGGTCTAAAATTGAGAATTTCAGATCTAAGACATTTTCATAAAATTGAGTTCGGGCTTAGGTAGCTCAATTAGATCTAGCAGTTGATCAAACTGAATCAAGAGTTGGTTAGGTGGGATCATGAAAGCTAATAATTTACCAGCCTAATGGGATTAAGTCTAAGTCAAGGTCGAATCACATTTAGATGTGACCCGATCAAGTTAAGACCTAATTTGGTTCAGAGGTTAGAGTCTGGATTGTAGGCTAACCCAATTAGTTCTGGTTCAACAATTTGGTGTCTAAGGTAAGTTGGGTAGATGCGACCGACTAGTTTTTAATTGGGAGCTACTCGACTCGAATGCATTCTTGTCGAGTTAATGGCATATCCCCCCCATTGGTCTCACTTACCTGGCCATATATGTCGACTCAGTTCTGATTAGAGGTGGCTAACAATTCGAGCTATCCCATGCCACTAGGTTAGTCATAATTGTTATGACTATGTCAAGTCAAGTTTAATGAGACCTAAATCAAATCTTTTTAAGAAAATATTAAGTCTAGATCTTTCACCATTGTGGATGTGCGGGCCCTTCCCGGAGTTGATTATTCTCGACTGGTTACAGTGGCTCAGTTGCACCAAGAAGATGCAACCATGTCCATTAGGCATTGGATGCTACGAATTAGAGGATGGCTTGGGCTCAATATTTCGGATACGGTGGGGGATCCAATCAGGAATCTAGTTCGTGCAAATGGTGGGTCTGACTTAACTAAGGATTGGAGCAATATCTCGGGCACGATGAGCTTCATGAATTAGAGATCAAGTTTTGGGTGCACCATGATTAGAGAATCATTGGACAAGAGTTGTCCACTCATCGGTTGATCCATCACCAATAACTGTTAGGTGAGGTGGTGAGCCAGTCAGTGAGACTACACCACCCACTAAAAATCATCGATCACGGAGATTTTCACATCTCTACCAAGGGAGTGTATGGATCTAAGAAAATAATGAGAGTCTAATTTGTTTAAAAATAAAACTCCTAAATAAATTGGTTAAGTCTAATTACAAAATCTAACTAGAAACTTTTGACTCTCTACAGGAAACATGTCTGCCTCAAACCCCTTGACCAAAATACTAGACACCCACAGATTGACTGGACCCAATTTCAAAGACTGATTGAGGAACTACAAAATTATTCTGGGTTCTGAAAAATTAACTCATGTCTTGGACCAGGACCCACCTGCCATGCCAGCACGTTTGACTGCTGAACAGAGAGTGTCTCTGAAAAAATGGACGGATGATGATAACAAAGCAAGGTACTACATGTTGGGTGCAATATCTGATGACTTGCAGCACCAACATGAGAATATTTTGACTACCCACCAAATGTTGGCTCACCTACAAGAGTTGTTTGGTGAACAGAGTCGTGTGGCCAAGTATCAAGTCTGTTAAAGACTTTTTAAGGCCAAGATGCGTGATGGACAGTCAGTCCAAGATCATTATTTGACAATGATCAAGGATCTTGAGGAGCTTGAGAAGCTCGATATCATCTTAGACAAGGATTTTCAAATTGATGTGATCCTTCAGTCCTTGTTCGATGCATATGGTCAGTTCATCATGAACTTTCATACGCATAAGATGCAGTGTACCTTGACCGAGTTAATGAACATGCTAGTTACGGCTGAGCTTTCTATGAATGGTTCAAAAAGCTCAGTTCTTACTGTGGAGTGGACTTATTCCAAGAGAAAATCTTTTAAAAAGAAAAAGAAGTCTGCGAAGAAGCAAAAGATGGATGGCAAGAAGAAGAAGATAGAACCGAAGAAAAAGGCTGCTGATAAGGAAAAATATTTCCACTGCCAATCAGACGGCCATTAGAAGCAGAACTGTCCTCAGTACCTGGTCACCCTGAGAACAAGAAGGATGGTCCTTCTGGAGGTATGCTCATTTTAGAGTCTAATCTTACGGTTTCTTCTGTATCCAGTTGGGTGCTTGACTCTGGTTCTAGTGCTCATTTGTGCACTTCTATGCAGGATCTTGAGGAGAGCAAGAGGCTGAGGGATGGAGAGATGATCCTATGCATCAAGAATGGAGCAAGAGTTGCTACTGTGGCCGTGGGAACCTACCCTCTGCAATTACCGTTAGGATTAGATTTATTTCTTAGAGATTGTTATTATGTGCCTGCAGCAAGCAGGAATTTGATTTCTGTTTCATGTTTAGCACAAGAAGGCTATGTGATTAGCTTTCATAAGGACCATTGTAATATTTTTTATGAAAATAATAAAGTTGTAAATGATTTTCTTATTAACGGTCTCTATCAGCTACATATTGATGTATCTGTATTTAATATTGAGCAAAATGTGAATGTCATAGGAATTAAAAGGCCTAGAGATAGTCTAAATGATAAGTATCTATGGCACCTAAGGTTAGGTCATATAGCAGAAGACAGGGTTAACAAATTGGAGAACTTTGGACTATTGAGTCCATTGACTTCCGAGTCATATCCAGTTTGTGAATCATGCCTTCAAGGCAAAATGACCAAGCTTCTTTTTGTGGAATATGGGGAAAGGGCCACAGACCTACTTGTCCTAGTACATATGGATGTGTGCGGCCCATTTGATGTGCCAGCTAGAGGCAACTACATCTACTTCATTATCTTTATCGATGATATATCTAGGTACGGGTATGTGTTTCTAATGAAACATAAGTCTGAAGTTTTTGAAAGATTCAAAAAATTCAGATATGAGGTAGAAAAATAAATAGAAAAGCCCATTAAGGTTCTTCGATCAGATCGAGGAGGTGAATACCTTAGTCGGGAGTTCCTAGACTATCTTAAGGACAATGGCATAGTCTCTCAATGGACTCTACCTGGAATGCCTCAACTCAATGGGGTTTCAAAATGGAGAAATCGAACCCTATTAGATATGGTCTGTTCCATGATGAGCTTCACGGACCTCTCCGAATTTTTTTGGGGATATTGTCTCATGACAGCAATTTATGTATTGAATAGGATTCCCTCTAAAATCGTTCTTACCACACCATATGAGATATGGCATGGTAAGAAGCCAAGTCTGAATCATCTTAGAATTTGGGGTTGTCCGGCTCATGTCAAGAGACAGCAGGTGGACAAGTTAGAGTTTAGGTCTTTTAGAGCTCGGGTCATAGGATATCCTAAAGAGTCATTAGAATACTATTTCTATATTTCAGAAGACCACAATGTGATTGTGAGTCGAAATACTATTTTTTTTGAAAAATAGTTTATTCAAGATGGTGGCATCGGAAGAATAATTAAGCTCAAGGAGAATGTCTCCCAAGAGCAACGAGCTAAAGAACCTGAGGAACCTAATCAATCAGAACCAGTCTTAACACAACCTCTTCGACCTCGTAGATCGACTAGGATTTTCCATCCTCCTGAAAGGTACTTAGGTACCATACAAGAGGATGTAGAGGAAATGTTCCTCACAGGAAATGGGGCTTATGGTGATGACCCCAAGACCTATGATGAGGCGATATCAGATATCGACTCCGAGAAATGGTTAGATGTAATGAGATCAGAAATTGACTCGATGCACTCAAACCAAGTCTGGACCTTGGTAGATTCATCTGATGGTATTGAACCTATTGGGTGTAAATGGATCTTCAAGAGAAAGATAGGTGCAGATGGAAATGTAGAGACATTCAAGGCTAGGCTCATAGTGAAAGATTATAGTCAGTGCGAAGGCATTGACTATCAGGATACTTTCTCGTCCGTAGCCATGCTAAAATCCATCTGCACATTGCTTGCTGTTGCAGTCTATTTTGATTATGATATATGGTAGATGGACGTGAAAACGACGTTCTTAAATGGACATCTTGAGGAAGATATCTATATGGAATAGCTGCTTGGTTTCACATCCAATGATGATGATCACAAGATCTGCAAGCTGCAAAGGTCCATTTATGGACTTAAACAAGCATCTCAGAGTTGGAATACTCGTTTCAATGATGTGATCAAAATATTTGATTTCATCAAGAACGAGGAGGAACCATGTGTGTTCAAAAAGGTCAGTGGGAGCGCAGTTGTCTTCCTCATATTGTACGTAGATGACATCCTCCTAATTGAAAATGATATTCTCATGTTGACCTCAGTCAAAGTATGGTTGTCTAAAGAGTTCTCTATAAAAGATCTAGGAGAGGCATCCTTTATACTGGGTGTTAAGGTCTATAGAGATAGACCAAATAGGATGCTGGGACTTTTACAGAAGATGTACATAGAGGAGGTGCTAAAGAGGTTTAGCATGAAAAACTCCAAAAGAGGTTTATTGCTTTTTAGACATGGCATTCATCTCTCCAAGAAGATGTGCCCTAGCACACCTGAGGAGATTGAACGCATGAGCAAGATCCCTTATGCTTCGGCAATAGAGAGCCTCATGTATGCCATGCTATGTACACGACCTGATATAGCCCATGCTGTGAGTGTCACAAGCAGACATCAGTCGAATCCAGATGAAGAGCACTGGACTTCTGTGAAATGTATCCTTAAGTACTTGAGAAGGACTAAGGATATGTTTCTAGTCTTTGAGAATGGAGAACTCCAGATTCAGGGATATACAGACTCAGACTTTATGTCTGATGTAGATGATCGAAAGTCGACATCTGAAAGTCTGTTCATTTGTAATGGTGGTGCAGTTAGCTGGAAGAGTTTTAAGCAGACGGTGATTGCTGATTCCACCATGGAGGCAGAGTACATTGCTGCATCGAAAGCTGCGAAGGAGGCATTCTGGTACAAGAAGTTTGCCGCAAAGCTTGGAGTGATGTCATCGGATGCCATACCTCTTTACTACGACAATAATGGCACCATAGCCCTAGCTAAGGTGCCAAGGTCTCATCAAAAGTCCAAGCAAATCGAGCGGCGATTCCATCTGATTCGTGATTACCTCAAAAAGGGTTATGTTGAGGTTATGAGAGTCGACTCCACAAACAATGTGGCAGACCCACTGACTTAGCCATTGGGCCAGCAAAAGATTGAAGCCCACCTTGAGAAGATGGGACTTAGATATGTAGCCAATTGGCATTAGGTCAAGTAGGAGTTTGTTAGATGTGTGCCCTAGATGCCAGATCGGCTGACACATTCCTGTACAGATCTAAGGGCAAATTTATAATTTTAACTATAAATGAATAAAAAGATTATTTTTCTATCACATTGTGTACATTGTATCTATGATATATCCTTTGAGTAAGTAGGAATGTAAATTCATATTTTCAAGAGTTAAAAATTTAAGGTATGAATTTACATAACTAACTCATAAATAGCTCCTGACCATAAGATCATCACGAGGATGGTGATCGATCTGGAATGTTGGTGTACGATCGCTTCCTTAGGATAGATGTGTCTTGAGTCTATGGTGTGAAGATACCAGAATGAGAGTACAAGTATTCGTTGAGAACGAGAGTACTGAGCGTGACCACTTCAAGCAGTCATAAGGAAGTCTACCTTCTCGTCAATGACTAGCTCGTGCTGCAGTTGTGTATCTAGTTCTTTGATTTGAGGTGCATTGACAGTTCACCTTGAGTGTGTTATAGTTTGACTACACTATAACTCGGTCTCCTAGCCATTTCGAATCCTGAGATGTATATTGGCTGTAGCATATTCATTGTAGGAACTTGGTCACACCAAGATGGGATCTATCAACCTCGGTAGATGAGAGGAGTAGTCCTACGATAATTAAAAGATCAAGTCCTTAAGCCCATGGCCATGGCAGAGTGAAATAATGAAAAAGAGTTTTTCATTAAGGTTTCACATCGGATTCAGATCGATCGATTAACTCATATGACTGATGTTGGGTTTGACGAGTTCACCTTAACCCTAATTTAGTCGGGACTCATGATAGAGGAACTCAATCACACAGGTAGCTACACTGAGAGGTTCATCTTTAGTTCTGATGGGTTGCCACCATATACTGCTAGGTGTCACTGGTGGATTTTGAGAGTAATTAGAATGATATTGATGATCGATCATTCTAATTGTCTGAATCAGAAGAGTTCTGATCCATCGAAAGGAGTTTCGATGATGTCGATGATGAGATCATGACATGTCTCATTACCATATAGAATTAAACCTAACTGGGTCATACAAATAAGGGTTAGGATTTGGATATCATCAATTGGGCTAACCCAATTGATTTGGATAAGATCCAATTAGGTTCAAGAAAATTGTGCTAGCACACGATTGAGCCTAACTTTCTCCTCGTGTAATCTTTTCTATCTCTACTGAGCCAAATATGATTTGACTCATTCAGAGAATCTTGAAAAGATTTCTCTCAGTCTAAATGAAGTTTGTCCAGCTCAGAAAAGGCTTGTCTTAATTCATGAGATAAATTTAAGACAACACCTGTTAATTCCTAGCACCTGCCAATTTTATTTTAGGACATCTGTTAAAAGTTGACATATGGGTCTTAAACTATAGAGGACTCATTGGAGAATTTTTGTGGAGTGTCCACAAGTCAAGCCACATCAAATTGGGTGCCATAATCAAATTATGGTGTAAGCCCAATTGGATTAAAGTGGGCGCCCCAAGTGGATAAGGATTGGAGAGTCTTGATCAATTTAAACTCTTAGGCGCCACCTCTATTTGTGCTTATCCAGTATTGGCACCATCTTTTGGAGATAAGGTGCTGTTCTTATTTGATATGATGAGATGACATCACTCTACCAATCAAAATTTTTTCAGAATTTATTAGAATTTTTTGATTGGTTGAATGATGTGGCACTGCGCAGCATACAGGGTCTATATAAACCCTGCTGCGCCTAGGGTTTTGAGGCAGAAGTATTTTTATGCACAAAATCCAATAACTGCTGCCCCCTCCCCTCTTCTCTATATCCTCCCTACTCTCCTTCCTCCCCTCTTCACATCCAAAGAGTTGGACATCCATCTGGCAAAGATCCCAGGTGTGGTGACGCCTGGAATAGAAGGCTACAGGACTTCTTCGACAGGCTGCTGCTCCAACTTCAGGAAGACTTTTGAAGATCTTTCTAATCAGATTTAGATCTAATTTTTAGAGCGTAGATTCATGAGGAGAAGTCATTTCAAATCTCACTTTAGTGGATATCGGTAGAGGTGAGGCACTTGTGTGGCTACATCAGAACCTCGGGCTGTGCAGACATCATCTACAGGGTAATCAGATTACCCTTGAGGTATTTCTTGTTTCCTCATCTCTTTTAGATTTATTTTAGACTTAATATCAGATATGAAGATTAGATCTAGAGACTTAGATCTAAAATATATGTAGGATAAATTTTTTTAAATTATTCCACCTCAGATTTGATGAAATCTGGAAGATCCTACGAAGAAAAGCGATTTTCCTCCTTCACTATCAAGGTATGGGTATGTCTATCTCATGAAGCATAAGTCAAAATCATTTGAAATATTCAAATGATTCCATGCTGAAGTAGAGAAATAAACTAGAAAGAGTATTAAGATCTTTCGATCAGACCAAAGAGGTGAATACCTCACTAATGAGTTTCTGACATATCTGGAAGAGAATGGGATTCTCTCACAATGGATCCCTCCAGGAACACCACAACATAATGGTGTGTCTGAGAGGAGAAATCGAACCTTGTTGACATGGTCCGATCCATGATGAATTTTTTCAGTCTGCCAATATCCTTTTGGGAAAATGCTTTAGAGACTATATGCTATATTTTGAATAAGATGCCCAACAAATCTGTTAATAAAACTCCAAATGAGATTTGAACTGGCGTAAGCCGGTGCTCTCACATCTTAGGGTCTAGGGGTCTCCAGCTTATATCAAACATTTAAAGACAGATAAGCTTGGACCGAAGTCCGATAGATGCTTGTTCGTAGGGTACCCAAAGGAAACTAAAGGGTACTACTTCTACCTCGCTACAGAATAAAAGGTGTTTATCAGCAGTCGGGCAGTCTTTTTGGAAAAGGAGTTCCTTGGTGAAGGAGCTAATGCCTGTAAAATTAAATTTGATGAAGTTCATGAGGTGGAAGGACTGACACATACAGAATTGGATTCGATTGGTGAATCGAATTCGGATCCAGTAGAGGCACCATTAAGGAGATCCGATAGAGTACCGCATCAGCCAGACAGATACTATAGTTTTCTACTTCGAGATGGTGATCCTATTGAACTTGATGAGAATGATGAGCATCCGATCACCTATATGGAGGCCATGTAAAGGCCCGACTTCCAAAAATGGCGTGAGGTCATGAAGTTCGAGATGGAGTCCATGGAGATCAATAGTGTCTGGACACTAGTTGATCCATCCGAAGGGATAAAACCCATAGGGTGTAAATGAATTTTCAAAAAAAAAAGAGGAGCGGATGGAAAGATAGAGACCTATAAAGCCCGTCTAGTTGCCAAGGGTCACCGTCAGTGTTATGGTATTGACTATGATGAGACGTTCTCTCCTGTGGCAATGCTCAAGTCCATCCGGATTATGCTTGCTGTCGCTGCACACTTAGATTATGAGATCTAGTAGATGGATGTCAAAATTATTTTTCTTAATGGAGAGCTGGAAGAAAAGGTATATATGATACAATCTGAAGGACTCACATCCACAGACGAGTTGAAAGTGTCCAAGCTGAAAAGGTCAATTTATGGACTTAAGCAGGCATCGAGGAGTTGGAACATATATTTTGATAAAGTAATCAAAACATATGGCTTCATTAGGAACGAAGAAGAGCCTTGCGTCTACAAATGGGCTTTCGATTCTATGGTCATTTTTCTTGTGCTGTATGTGGATGACATACTGTTACTAAGAAATGACATCTTGGCTTTGCAGAGTGTGAAACTATGGTTATCATCACAGTTCTCCATGAAGGATTTAGGAGAAGCATCCTACATCTTAGGGATAAAGATCTATAGGGATAGATCTAGAAGGTTGCTTGGATTGTCCCAATCCACATACATTGATACCTTATTGAAGCGGTTCAACATGGATAATTTCAAGAAAAGCTATCTTCCGATAGGCCATGGAATTACTCTTTTCAAGAAGGATTGTCCAATAACTCCTGAGGAAAGAGAGAGCATGAGTAAAATACCATATGCTTCGACAGTGGGATCTATCATGTATGCTATGACATGTACGAGGCTGGATGTGGTTATTCACTAGGGGTAGTGAGTAGGTACCAGTCAGATCTGGGTGAGAAGCATTGGAAGATTGCAAAAGTAATTCTTAAGTATTTGAGAAATACTAAAAACTAATAGCTTATCTATGGAGACTCTGATCTGAAACTTATGGGATATACTGATTTCAATTTTCAGTCAAATTGTGATGACAGTAGAAGCATATCGGGCTACGTATTTACCTTGAATAGAGGAGCTGTTTGCTAAAAAAATTTATAGCAACATACTATGGCTGATTCTGTATGCGAAGTGGAATACATTGCTGCATTAGATGCTGCAAAGGAGGTGGTGTGGTTGCGAAAGTTCATTATCGAGCTGGGAGTTATACCTTCCATTGATGGTCTTATCCTGCTATATTATGATATCTCCAGTGCCATAGCTCAGGCAAAAGAACCTAAGTCGCAACATCGCATTAAACATGTTCTATGCTGCTATCACCTAGTGTGAGAGATCATGAACCGAGGTGACATCGAGCTTCAGAAGATCGATGGAAAAGAGAACCTAGCCGACCCCTTCACTAAAGCTCTCGGGATCCAAGAGTTCGATGATTTCAAATGGAAGATGGGTATAAAATACTGCCCCGATTGGCTTTAGTCCAAGTGGAATTTATTGGGAACTGTGTCCTAAAAGCAATCATGTGACGATTGAGTTCATTCTTGTATATGAATTATTATTTATTGAATAATAGATATTCTGATATTTTTCATCACAAAGTGACATCTTCCTTGAACTTTTCTACTGTGATAAAATCGCTAGAACTATGCTAGTGTACGATAAAGAGAGGATTTATTGTATAGTTCTTAAATAAATTCATGACCAAATGATACATCATTACGTAACGATGATGTTTATCGAGTAAAGGTCGTTGTGTGCCATATGGATTGGTTGTCCTCTTAATCAAGGAGTGTGGTGACACTGGTATGGCATACAGGTGAGATATAAGGGTACATTGTCACTAAATAAGTGACTCATCTACTGAGCATTCTGCTGTCAAGAGCTGCTCGCGAAATATATGAATATAAATATCCTTCAGATCTGAGATCACCATAGTGACTTGCAAGCAACTCACTGTGCTTTGCTGCCGAACTATCTGAATTTCTAATGCAGTGACGAAAGGCTATTGGATATAGTCATGTACTTATGAAGTCTGTATGTGGATCAAAATAGGATTGATCCCTTCGAATTATTGGAGTTGATGTATCACTGTATTTTAATTTAGTAAAATCTTGATCAGGGTAATCTATGAGATGGATTTGAAAGATTGAAAAATAATATGGATGAAGCAATCTCGATTGATAGTTAACCTGAGACCATCCTAGAGCATCCAGGGTTAAAAAGATGAATTATACCATAACCATGACTATGGGTTCTGAAATTTTTTTTATGATAATTCGACCTATCTGGACATTAAGAACCATTGCTAGATGGTATCTCGATTAGTGCAAAAATTGATTTCTGTGCTACCGGCTTAGTGTTTGAACTTATGGAGTCATGCACATAAGTTAGACAAAGTAGGAAGGAATTGACCTATATTTATATGTCCAATCTGAAAGTACTTGACTTTATTGAACATATAAGCTAACTTGATTGAGAATTGAGTTATGGATCAATGGGATTGAAGAGTTGACTATATCTAGCTAGCACTACACATGAGATTCAGGTTCAATCCCGGAGATGAATAATTTCTATCTATGATCCATGAAATATATGAAAGATTGAATTTAAGTACTAATTAATTTCAGATTAGATCTGAATTAATTAATCTTAAATAGATTTAAAATTTAAGTTAGACTTGGTATAAAAGTCCTAAAGAGTTTAGGATTGACAGTCTTTCAAAATTATTTCGAACCGACTTCGAATCGGATTCGAACCGGACCTATTTTGGATGAGATATGAGTATTCCTACTTGCACTGAAAATATCCACTCATGAACCATGACCAAAAATTAGTTTGGTGCTTATTTGGAGCGTTCCAAGTGGGTGTGAAAGTGGGTGCAAAGTGGATGTCATAAGTGATGGCAATTATATCTCATATAGGAGTCCTTCTTTCATGAGTATTGGATCAATTCAAATTAGATTTGAATAAAGAGTCCTCCTCTCATTGGATCATGAGAATTATCTATAAATAGAGAGGCTCTCTACCTATGGATGAGAGAAGAGAATAGAATAGCAAACAAATCAAACAGAGAGAAGAGAAAAATAGAGAGAGACAGGCGTGTGAAGAGAGAGGTCCTTCATCTTCTACATCTCTTCCTTTGTTGCCGTCTCATCTCTTTGGGCGTGAATCCTTCTTGGGCATCCTACTTGCTGGTGTGAGGTATCACATCATCACATCTTATTTCTCGATTGATTGTATATGCAAAGCCAATTAGATTGGAGTTCATCCTGCTTTCCTACAGCATCTGACGTGCATACGAAGTAGAGGGTCTACATATGCAGGCCTCCGTAAAAGTATACATCAGATAGTTTGAGATTTGATCCCTGATTTCACTATGATTCAAGTAAGGATTTGATCTATAAACAAGTAGAACATTAGAGAAAATTTTTAGATGCAACCTGGACATTCTAGAGGAAAATTGTTCCCTTCCCTTCAGGATTCATGTGCACAAGATTCTATGGTGGTCTCAGGTCTAAAGATCACTTGTACAACTTTCACTTAGAGAACCATCTTTGACATGCAAGTAAGGCATCCATAAGATATTCTCTTTCATCGAGTCAATTCAGCGGACTCATTTTCCAAATGAGCCCCCACATCCTTGTATTAGTGTCCCACACAAGTGGCTAATGAGATCTGCCATCCTCTCCATTGACAATACATAGGATATGCCAGTCTATCCAGAACATTGATCCCCGACTCAAGCTCCTACGATCAAGAATGTTTAAGATTAAGATTTTAGGATTTTAAGTCTCACTAGCATGACCCATTCATGTCTCCTAAAATCATTACCCTAATCTTTGAGGTTCGTCATAATCTTAAACATAATAAAAAGCAGCTAATATGATGAATCAATATCTTATTTTATTATTAAATAATAAATATCATTACATAAGTTAGAAAATTATAAAAGAAAGTTCCATCGCAACACACTTGCGATTAGCTTATAGGGCACTCTTCTTTCATAATCAATATAGACTCTCCATCCAGTTTAGACTCTAGTCGGCACTAACTCATTTTCTCCATTTTAGACCATTATCACTCCAGACTTTTTAGACACTACTTGAATTGGGCTAACCCATGAACTATCTGAAATGGGGTAGATAATTTTATTGTCTAGTAACTTGAGAATCTCTTTCTTCACTACCTCCTTCATAGCTAGTTTAAGTCTTCTTTAGGGATCTCTAACTGGCTTGGCTTTCTCTCCTAAATAAATTCAATGTTGGATAATTGAAGGACTGATCCCTTTGTTGTCAGCCATGGTCCAGCCTATGGCTTCCTTATTCTCTCTGAGGATAGCTAAAAGTTTCTCCTCTTGGGTTTGATCTAGGTCTAATGCGATAATTATGGGTAAGATTTCTGATGGATCTAGATACGCATATTTGAGATGCTCAGGGAGTGTTATGAGTTTTAGTTTAGGTGCTTCCTCAATCGATGGCTTGTGTATTGGTTCATCCATCCTCACAAGAAGTTCGACAAGTGATTGCCATTGTGGATGAACTCTCTGATCACTAGATGGAGAAATTTCATAAGCTATTTTAGATTCTTGATCTGACTAGAGATTACAGTCAAAATCTTCTTCTCCTAGGTCAATGGTCTCATAGATCTCATCCTGGACTAGGTTTACATCAACGAATTGGTCCCTTTTGTTTTCAAGATTAAAAATATTAAGATCAATAGTCATATTTCCAAATGAGAGCTTCATGAGTCCATTGCGACAATTGATAAGGGCATTGGTGATTGCTAAGAATGGTCTTCCTAAGATTACTGGGATGTGATCTTTTGGATTAATCATTGGTTCAGTCTCGAAGATCACAAAATTCACAGGGTAAATAAAATTACTGACCTTGATTAACACATCCTCCACAACTCCTTTGGAACCCTCACTGATCGATCTGCCAATTACAATGTGATTTCTAAAGGCTTTAATTTTCCTATCCCTAATTTTTCATAGATCGAATAGGGTAAGATGTTCACACTAGCTCCTAAGTCTAATAAGACCCTGTTAATAATGGTTTCCCCAATGACACAAGAGATTGTAGGAGATCCTGGATCTTTGTACTTAACAGGTATGTGGCTCGACAGACATGAGCTCACACTAGCTACCAAGAAGATTTTTTTGAAAATGTTGGTGGTCTTCTTCTTTGTGCATAGGTCTTTGAGAAATTTAGCATATATAGAAACTTGTTGGATCATGTCTAATAGAGGGATATTTATTTTCACTTATTTAAACATCTCTAAGATTTGATCCATATGGGCTGAGTGTCTGTTGCACTTAAGTCTATTTGAAAAAAGAGCTATAGGATTGGTGGGTAATGTCTTGGCTTGCTTAAACCCTAAGATGGATTCTACAAATAGGTTGGGTGTTTCGTCAATCTCTGTTGACTCCTTAGACTTATCTGGATCCTTAAACTTAGTCTGATCGATCACTTGCTCATGAGGTGGTTTAGACAATGGGTCATCTTGATCTTCAGGTATACGGACATGGTTGTCTACTTGTTTTCCAGACCTTAAAGTGTGAATTGTATTTAATTGGTTGATTTGGGCTCTTTATTATGGGCCTTGATTGTTCTGGATCCTAGGATTATCCTCAGGTTGACTCAGTAGTTTATCTTTTTCTCTTTCACTTACAGCCGTAGCTAATTGACCTAACTGCATCTCTAAACAGGCAATAGCCTAGGTGTTGGAAGTTAAAAGCTGGTCTGTGGTCTGCATGAAGTTGTTTAGTGTGGTATTGGTGTTAGTAGTCAATTTTGCTAGAATTTTCAGACTCTTTTCTAGTGAGTTAAGCCTTTGATCATTATTGAAACCTGATGGGTTATTTGATGATTGAGTGGGTCTGGGGTTGGGTTGAGTGAAGGTAAGTTTATTTGAGTTTGACCCTTATGACCAAGAAAAATTGGGATGGTTCCTCCATCTTGAATTGTATGTTGGTGCATTGGAATCATTTGTAGGTCTTTGATAGGCTGTGCTCACCTGTGCTACTTCATTCTCAATTGGACCCATTAAGAAAGGACATCCTTCCATTGTGTGGTCTGTGGCATTACATCCATTGCAAGTGGATGTTGTAACTTGGTTCACTTAGGTGTATCCTTTGAGTTCTAGGGCCTCTATCCTACAGATCAAAGATGCAAATTTAGCCTCTTCAGTTAGGAAAGGTTGAACTTGATATACACCCCCCTTGAAGGTGTGAGTCTATCGGGTTCCCTAGTAATCTCCCATTATATACTTTTTTTTATTAGGTCCTCTAGAAATTGCCAGACTTCTATGGGTTCTTTGTTCATGAATTGATCCTGACACATTGATTCTAACATGGTTCTAGAGTTTGGGTCTAGTCCTTCATAAATGATTTGACATAGCCTCCAAGTTTCTATTCTATGGTGTGGGCATTGTATCAAAAAGTTCTTAAAATGATCAAAGCACTTCCAAAAAGACTCACCAGGTAATTGATAAAATTGATTAATTTCATTCCTAAATTTGGCAGTCTTATGGTGTGAAATTTTTTTTTTCAGGAACACTTTAACAAAACCCTTCCATGATGAGATGGATTGATTAGGAAGACTGTATAATCACTTTTTGGCACTATCTTTGAGAACAAAATTGATCAACCTAAGTTTTACCACATCCTCAGCAAGCTGTTGAAGCCGCATCGTGGCACATACTTCTTCAAATTTTCTCATAAAAATATATGCATCCTCGATTTTGATGAATTTGAGAAGCATGTTTATGATCTGAGGTTTAATTCAAAATTGACATCAATTTATGGTAGTTGGATATATGAAGGTTGGGCTAACCCAACTGGATAGCAAAGATCTTTCAGGATCCAAGGTTCATATTCAGGTTCACCTATGGTGGGCTTAAGGTCTACTAGACTCGATGCAAGGTTTGGATCTATTCTCACTAATCGATCAGATATCCTTATCTAAGAAGAAATTTAAGAATTTTTAATTATTTTTATAATTTTTTTTATTTTTCTAAAGAGAAGAGGAAATAGATGAGAAGAGAATTCTAAAGATGGAGGCCTAAGGAGTCCTAAATCTAGAGATGATAGAGAAGAGTATTTTAATTAAGGTTAATATTTGTAAATTAGTAATCAAGTTATGCAGTCAATCCTAGCTAAGGATAACCCTAGATCTAGACAGCTCCTAACTACTAATGTTACCTTTGAGCACTCTAGATAAAAGACTGGCCACTCAACTGGCCATGTAAGTATAAGATTAGTGGGGGTCCTCCCGTTGCTTTTCTTAGACACCAACTGAGTTGGTCAGGTAAGTGAATGAAACTAATTAAATAATCACCTTTTTTCAGGACGTAGTCTCTGAACTACTTTCCTAGACACTAGTCAAACTGACTAATCCTAACCCGGTCCAACTCTTAGGATCTCTTGTCCTATTGAGCTTGAGAGTCCTTAGGGGCTAACATATAATTGATTTTAGGTTAAGATTTAAGTCAATGTAATATGCAGGATGGTGATTTGTGAGCCAAGAAAGGATGATGAAATCTCCATCTTATCTTGTTTAGGGTTTGTGCCCTTAAGATGTTTTATGAAATTATGCAATGCAAGAAGAAAAGGTGATCAGATTTGATAGTTAGTCAAGAGTAAATTGATTTGTTTCACTTTTTGGTTTTGTAATTAAGTGTCTACTTTTCTAAGTAGATTATAAGGTGTCAATGTAGAGAGATTTTCTTTTTTTGAAAGAAAGTAAGTTTGACTAAAGAACTAAGCAAGTTAGAAAGCAATTAAAAAGAAACTAAGAAAAAAAAAATATTTTTTTAAAAAATAATCGTGCCTAGATCTCCAGCAATGGCGTCAAATTTTGATCGCTATTGTAGGTAGTCAAGAATAAAAACTAACTCAAACTATATAGATAGGATGAGTCGGGATCCTTTCCATCGGGATTTAGGATGATTATCCTTTTTTTTAAAAGAAGAAATAAAAGAGAATTGATTGTAGAAGGATTAAGAAGAAATAGAATAGCAAAAATTAAATTAAAAGTATAAATTAATTTATGAAAAAAAATAAGTAAGAGAAATAATCCAAAAATTTTGAATCTACCATGCAAATTAGATTTATTTTTTTTTATGTTGCAATATTAATTCTTGTGATTATGGTATTAGTATTGCTTATCTCTAAGGGGTACGGACTGTATCAGTAGATCATAACTTATCCTATCAGAGTATAAACTATCTAAATTTAATAACAAGATATAAAATTTAATCTAACATACCACGATCTATCTCGCCTAAGCACAGATCGTATCTAGGGATCACGGTGCGTTAGTGGAGGGTATAGGATGTGTAGGCTAGATCAATACCTCAGAAAAATAAAAAGATATGAAATAAAAATATAATTTTATTGTATAAAAATTAAATACAAGAAAAAAAATAAAAATTTATTTATAAATTTCATCGTATTCCTGGATTGAAGGGATTTAGCCACGCATCAAGATCTCTAGCTCCATATTCTCCCAACATTTGATCCCTAAAGCTTCTTGATTTTTTTTCTTTATTTTTTCTTATTTTTTTTAATTTTTTCTCTTCTCCACACTTATTCCTAGATCTTCTATTTATAGGTGAATTTTTTATCTTTTTTTGGTAGCAAAAGGAGTCCCAAAGCCTTTAGAATTCATATTATAACTGTAGGATTTAATTTTGGCCATCGGATCATATTTTGATTGTTCAGATCTGCCTAAAAATCAATGTTTAAATCTTTATCAGGGTCGGATGCATTCTCAGCCGTCCGATCACACTCCAGATCGAATTCTAGCTATTGGATCATGTAGTTTATCTCCTTAACACAGTCAGAATGAATACCAACCGTCGGATCAGGCACTTGATGGAATCTGGAGCATTGATCAGTGCAGTTTATTTTCTATTCACAATCAAAAATGATGCTGGCCATTGGATCGAGCGATGGATCAAATTTCGGCCATCCGATCGCATCTAGGAATCCTTCTTTCAACCGACAACCAATGTGGACCGTCGGATCTGGTTTAGTTTGAATTTGGACCATCGAATCATGCAAAGAAGCTTCCACCCTGTCTGTAGACCACGTCATGGACCGCAAACTGTTTCTGTGGACCGCACTCTTGATTCTATGGACCGAGCAGTTGGTCCACCATGCACCGAAGGTAATAAAAATTATTTTTAAGGATATTTTCACTCAATTTTCACTCTGATTTTTGCTTGAAAATTAAAAAAAAATATGTATTAAATTTTTCATTAATTTTTTAATATTTTGGTACTTAAATTCTCAATTAACTCAACATCTATTTTTCATAAATATACTCTAATTTTATATTTTTTTAAAAATTATTTATTTTTATAAAAAAATTTAATTTATTCATAAAATTAAATTTTTAAGAAGATGTTAGCATAATAAATTTTCAAAAATATCTTCAATAAATATAAAAATATATCACTTATTATGGTTGCTAAGCATTATGAAAAACCAACTATCATAGATTTTGGATGCGGTGATCTACTATCTACTCTCAGATATAGAGTTTTAAACTCAATTTATAATTTAGATATGATCTAATTTGATATAGATGTGATCTATGTTTGTTGAATTTTAGATTTCAGATTTACGTACATGCATATTAGTTCATATCATAGATCCTGTATGATAGTTTTAGATTTGATCTATACATGCATTATAGATTAAATTATTTAATCTATATATATTTTACTATAAAATTTTAAAAATACATACACAAAACCATCACGCTTCCCTTCAACTAGTATCAGAGCGAAGGTTCATTATGATATGAACATATACGCATGTGGAGTTGAAATCTAGATTTAATAATGTATGAGATGTGTTATAATCTAATTTTAGATATGATCTAATGTAAAAATCAGATTTGATATAATTTAGATTAGATCTAAATTTTTACATATATGATATATGAGTAGATTAGATGATCTGATTAGTAAGTACTTGAATTGGATTGATCACTAGGTCGTCCGATCATAGGAGCAAAAAAAGTTTAAAGGCACTCTCTTCCTATTCGATAGGATGTTCTTATGGCATGTAGGGGTGCCATGTTATTTAATCCCATGAAGAAGAATGTAAAAGGAAGAACTTACTTTTTTGCAAAACTCTAGATGTTGAAAGCCTAGGATTTATTGTATGTGATACAAAGTATGAGTTGTATGAAAAGTAAAATATTAAATCTATATGATTAAAATATTTTAATTATAGAAAATAAAATTTAGAATCATAAAATGTTTAGATATGATCTAAAAGTTTATTATGATTGATTTTATTTCAGATTATGCAAGAATTTTCAGATCTAAAACTATATGATACCTGTTGGCACGCCAACTGAGCTGATTCAGTTTTGAACTTAGTCGACCTAGTCTCCTAGTTTAGTCGGCTCAATGCTGACTGATCCGACCTAATTGTCTCAGATCAAACAGTAATATTTACTGCTCATAATCAATTAGTCGATCAAGTATCAGACTTAGTCGACCCACCAAAGTGAACCGACTCAATTTCGAGATGAGACGGCCTAGTTTTCAGAACAAAAAATTTTGCATAAAAATTAATATAAAATTATTTTATAAAATTGAAATAGTTTTAATTAATAACTTTAACCCATATTAATATTATATTTAATTAAGAATTAAGAAATATATTTTAGATCTAGAATTATGATTAAAGATCTAATGACATTGCATAAAATATGAGAATGTGTTAGCTCAAATCAGGTCCTTTTAATTAGATTAGACCTAAGACTAAAATCAAAGACTTAATGGACTTAAAGGATAGTTGATCTGATCTAACCAATAGTTGATTTAGATTAGGTCAAAGATACTCTAGATCAAACATAATAGTTGTAGTTGGCCGAGTCCATATCTTTGATTAAACTAAATGGACCTTGATTGTGGCTTAGTGGTTAAGCCCGACTCATTATGCTGATAGATCACTAAGTGACTCGAGTTGACCTATGTCATTAAGGTTAATCAGTATGACTGATTTAGGTGCCCTAGACTAACTTGTCTCTAGTTCTTCTCATGACTTGATAAAATCAGTGGAAAGATGTACGACTTATCGGTTGGAATGACTTATCTCTAATCTTTCTCCTGACTTGATGAAGTCAGTGTAAAGATTTATGACTTACCGATTGGATCAGCTAGTCTCTAGTCCTTTACATGACTTGGTGAAGTCAGTGAAAAGATTTATAACTTACAGGTCGACTGATTACTTATAAAATATATTAATCAAATCTTCTAAATTATTAGGTTCATAAAATGAGCTAGTTATAGGGATAACTAGATCATAGCCTCCAATTAAGGTGCATGATAATACGTCCAATATTTTAAATAAGCATTGGAGGTGTCACACGTCTAATGTCTATTGGGTATTAGAATTATCATTTATCATATGACCATCTTATTGTGTCCTTCAGATCAATGGTCCGGTTGGTCAAGCCACACTTAGATCTGGACATTCATTTGGTGGATGCACTTGATGTAGTCATGTTAATGATTGGACCTAATTAAATTTTTCAGTGGAGGCACCACACACCTACTGAAGAGATACTTAGGGCAAAATCTAATTGCTAAAAATTATTTGAAGAAATAATTGGTTAGGAACCTACCCATGGATGCACTAGGGTTGGCCGAGCCATACTCAGGTTTGAATGTAGTCTGTATGGATTCTAGTATCCGTTAAAAAATTAAAGTAATTTCTTAAATTAGAGGTAGAGGCTACTAATTCATATAAAATAGTGAGAGAACCTTTAGACTAAAGTCCAAGTCTTTAGGTTTAAAATAGTTCATATACTAATAGGTCAATTATTTTTTTTTTAGAAATGGCTAGAAAATTACCACTCTGTTCACTGTTAGACAGTGACAACATTATCGGACTTAACTTCGATAGCCAGTATCAGAAGTTGAATATAGTTTTTGAGCTGAATTGATGAAGAAGTCTAAGGCAAACCCAATCAGGCCTAAAAGAGAAATCAGTAAATAATTGCTGGTCAAGATAGTTATATGATAACTCCTTAAAATTTTTTTATTAGTAATACTACTACTTGGGTATAGGATACTGACAGTACAAGTCATATTTGTAAATAGTTGTAAAATATTTTCAGGATAGTAGAAGGTTTGAAAATGGCAAAAGACTCCTGAATATAAGAGATGGAAGTCTGTTCTAGTCTTAACATTAGGAATCATCGAGCTTGTTTTCAATCTTGAAGATGTTATTTTAAATAATTGTCAATACTATTTAATCTTATTGATGGTGTCAATAAGTATGATTATTGTAATATCATTATGAATGATACTGCAATAATGAGTGGACAATTGAAAATGACATAAATTCAGTGTCATAGTCTGTTAGTTTAAAGTACATATCTAACTAGCATCCTAGATTAGATAATATCACTGAAGTCAACCTTTAGCATAGTTGACTTAGTCACCTTTTATTGAAAAGGATGAATGAGCTAGTAATATTCTGAGTTTGATACATATTGATGTATTTACACTCATGAACATAAATGCCAGAGGAGGGCTTACTACTTTATTAAAATCTCTGATGATCTATCTTGGCATGGGTGCATCTTACTTATGAAGCACAAGTTCGAATCGGTTGAAATGTTCAAATGATTCCGTAATGATGCACAAAAATAAACTGTAAAGAGTAATTGAACTCATCGGTTAGACTGATGAAGTGAATACCTTTACAGTAAATTTTTGACATATCTTAAAGAGAATTGGATTCTCTTTCAATGAAACTCTCTTAGGACACCACTATTTAAAAGGGTGTCTAAAAGGAGGAATCAAACTTTGTTAGATATGGTTCGGTCCACTGTGGATTTGCTGGTCTGTCTGAGGTTATATTTTAGAGACTACTTGATATTATAGGGTTTCAGGGTAGGCATGCACAGTGAAAATATAATGAATTTCAAAATTTTAATAAAGAAATCTTAAATATTAAACCCTTAAACCAGCATCTCCTTGATGATTAATAATCATATATAACATAAATTCAAGATTAAATTTAAGTTATAGAAAAATACCTGTAGCGCTTAATCCAAATTTTTGGCAGAACCTCCACCAGGCGCCCAAGTATTCACCCTCCAACGGTGATCCACACAGGGCTATGATCAGGACACCAACACTTTGAGATGATTTCTCCTTCAAAATTCTCACTCTGAGAATTTTCTTGAATACCAGGACCTCAAGACGCTCTTCTTCTTCTCCTAGCCTTCCTATCCCTACCTTTCTTCTCTCCTTGTCTTCCTTAATTCTCTTCCTAGACTCTTGTCCTAAAATCGGACTTATCTTTTCTATTTTTGGACTTGTCCTAACAAGAGAAAGAAGAGACTAATTGGACAATAGGGAGAGGATGTTAGAAAGAAAGGAAGAATTGGAAATCTGAATGAATCCAATCCCCTGGCGCACCCCCCCTTTAAATACTTAGCGATGGGTTGCCTTCGAGAATTTTTTGCGCCCCTTCCACGTGCCATCTCACATCCATTAGAAAATCTCACACATTCTGATGAATTCTCATGCCTATATGGAAGCTTTTGACACATGGCAATCATAGAAAAAAAATCTAAGAGACACTTCATGCAGAAGGACTCTTCAAAATATTTTTCTCGATGATTCTCTGATGAGTCACGCAGCTTCCCATGGCATTATTTTTTTGTATCACCCATCAATGTAATTTGGTCCATCCAATGATCAAAAATCAAGGTGATAACATGATAATGTCATAGAAAAAACTTCAGATTATGAAGTGGCGTGACAAATGGGTTAGAGTCCTTCACAAGTTGGACTCTTGGTCAGATGCATGGATCAGGCTGACAGGATTTCCAAATTCAACAAATTTCCATGATTAAACCAGAAGAAATTTTAACTTCAAAAAAATTTTTCATACTCAAAATAAAGTTAGAAAATACCCAAAAATTTATTTCATCATGAAACATAGGATAAGCTCAAGAATGAGGCATCCCATCTCATGGGATGCGAAAACTGTTTCTGCACACAAAAACTGCACCCACACATAGAAAAAATTCTTGACTCATGGAAACTTGGTTTCCTAGGTCTAAATTTTTGGTACATGTAGAAAATGGCTGAACCAACTCAAATATAAAATTTATTTGAATTAATTTAGCTTTAATTAGCCCAATCTAGAATCAATTTTAAACTCAATTCAAAATAAGGAGCTAGTTTTTTGCAATATGTGCTAGCATGTCAATTTTGCAAACATGATCTAATCCAATTAGACCCCTGATCAATACCCTTTGTGTGTGACCCATTGGGTTCCATATCTAACCAGCAATAGATCTGAGTTCAAGTCGATTTGATTTGATTAGAATTTAATCTAACCGATCTAGATCCAATCGAGCTAACCCGATTTTAGTAATTAGAACTCTTTCTAATTTGTGATTGAATTAAACTCTTTAATTTGATCAAACCTATAAGATAAGATTGACGTCTAGCAATGTATCATGTCTACCTGAAAGATATAAATTTTTTGATGAAAATATCAAAAATACCCTTCAGTGGAAAGTTACCGTGCAATTTGATCATGCGATCTCCCTGCACCCCGAATATGACTCTGGATATGGAATAATGTCAAATCTAATATCATACTCATATTTCTCTCAATCTTATATGATGATTTAATTAATAAAATATTAAAAACTCTTTCTAATTTTTATTCTACTTTGATCAAAGGCTTCCTGAATCATCAATCGATCAGAACAAGTAGGATGCGATTTTCTCTTACCAGGAGTGATCGATTCCATGTTGACCTACTCACAATCTCCATACACATTCTACCATATCTAGAACACTCCGTACATGACTAAGTCATGAATGAGTATGAACCAAAAAAATGGATTCATGTATACAAGATTCTATGGTAGTCTCAGGTCAAAGGATTACATGCACAACTCCCACTATAAGAAAACATCTCTTGACAGGTAAGTAAATTTCATAAGATGTTTCTTAAGTCGGATCAATTCAGTGAACTCATTCTCTAATGAGCACCCACTTTCTTGTATTAGTGTCTCACACAAGTGGCATATGAGATCTGCCACCTTCTCCATCGAGCAAACATAGAAAGTGCTAATCTATCCGGAACATTAATCCCCTACTCAATGCTCCTATGACTAAGAATATTCTAAATCAGAATTTTTAAGATTTTAGATCTCATAGGTATGATCTCATCATAACCCTAAATCTATTTTCCTGATTTATGGAGTTCATCATAATCATTACTAAAGTAAGATGCAGCATATGATGAAAAATATCTTTTATTATTTAAAGAGTCAATACATAAGTCTTGAAGATTACAAGGAAAACCCATCAAAATACAAATTTCGATTAGCTTGTAGGGTATATTCCTTTCAATCTCCCACTTGCACTAAAGCCAATCGCCCTTATATTTTATCCCCATATAATCAAGATGGCGATCGAACTGCTGCTGTGGTAGAGCCTTAGTGAATGGGTCTGCTATGTTATTCTTTATTTCTACTCGTTCAATGACAATATCTTGTCTTTCGATTATTTCACAAATGAGATGGAAGCGTCTTAGAATGTGCTTGGATTTATGATGAGACTTTGGTTCCTTTGCTTGAGCAACTGCTCCAGTATTATCACAGTAAAGTGATACTAGATTTTTAATCTCAGAAATGACACCCAACTTAGTGATGAACTTCTTCATCCAGACGGCTTCCTTGGCGGCTTCACTTGCAGCTATATATTCTGCTTCAGTGGTTGAGTCAGCTACAGTCTGCTGCTTGGAACTTTTCCAACTAACAGCTCCACCATTAAGAGTAAAGACATACCCTGAAGTGGACTTGCTATCATCAGGGTCTGATTGGAAACTAGAGTCAGAATAACTTTCTAGTTTTAAATCAGATTCTCCATATACCAAAAAAATATCTTTAGTCCTTCTTAAGTACTTAAGAATATTTTTCATTGCTTTCCAATGATCTTCTCCTGGATCAGCCTGAAATCTACTAACTATGCCTAAGGCATAGACAACATCAGGTCTAGTACATAGCATAGCATACATGATCGATCCTACTACGAAGCATAGGAAATAGAACTTGTTGGTGCAAAAATCCGCCTGCGTCGGAGAAGCTGGAGTCGAGGGAGTCACGGTCGCCGCCCGGACCTGCAAAAGAAGTCTAAATCGGAGTTGGAGTTGCTCCGGCAAGATCCTCCGACGCTCAAGTCAGTTCTCTACCTCAACAAGAATGGAGTGCTCGAACGAAAATTTTAGCAGAGTTTTGGGATAGAAATTAGAACTTAGAGAATAACGTATCTGGAGCCCCCTTTTTATAGGCAGAGGGAGCAACGGATTGATAGCGACGTTTGTAACCGCCTAGTAGTGGGCCGCTCGGGGCCAGGAAGAGTTTATTATGAGGAGTAATGGGGGGAGTCATGGCTGTCACCATGGCTCGCCACGTGGAGTTTGTTGCGGAGAGTGGAGCGGCATCCATTGTCGTGACTCATCAGGGAGGGATGGAGCCGCGTAGAATCCGTCGCAGGAAGTGGAGCAGAATCGTGGCCATTACTGTGGCCTGCCGCGTGGAGCCTGTTACGGGGAGTGGGGGAGCCGCGTAGAATCCATCGTAGAAGGTGGAGCAGAGTCGTGGCCGTTAATGTGGCCTGTCAGGGAGTCCAGGCCTGTCGGTCGAAGCTCGATTGAAGTGCCTGACGGAGAGAGGTGGCTATCCATCTAAAAGGAGCTCGAATGTTGCTGGCGGGCCGTCTACCGTTGGGGTCTACCATTGGGTGCCTTGAGCATTAGTACTATAGGCAAGGGCCATTTGCTGTAGGAGCCCAGTCAAAGGCTTTCTGTAGATGAAGTTCAGTTTCCGTAGGAGTCCAGATGAAGGCTTCCTGCAGCCGAAGTTGGGGATGAAGTCTGGCTCCCGAAGGAGTCCGGATGAAGTCTTCTTGCAGTCAAAGTCGGGGATGAAGTCTGGCTCCCGTAGGAGTCCGGACGAAGTCTTCCTGTAGTCGAAGTCGGAGATGAAGCCTGACTCCCGTAGGAGTCTGAATGAAGTCTTCCTACAATTGAAGTCGGGGGCGAAGTCTGGCTCCCGTAGGAGTCTGGACGAAGTCTACCTACAATTGAAGTCGGGGGCGAAGTTCGGCTCCTGTAGAAGTTCGGACGAAGTCTACCTGCAATTGAAGTCGGGGACGAAGTCCGACTCCCGTAGGAGTTCGGATGAAGTCTACCTGCAATTGAAGTCGGGGATGAAGTCCGGCTCCCGTAGGAGTCCGGACGAAGTCTACCTACAATTGAAGTCATGGATAAAGTCCGGCTCCCGTAGGAGTCCGGACGAAGTCTTCCTGTAATTGAAGTCAGGGGCGAAGTCCGGCTCCCATAGGAGTCTGGACGAAGTCCACCTGCAATTGAAGTCGGGGACGAAGTCCGACTCCCATAGGAGTCCGGACGAAGTCCACCTGCAATTGAAGTCGGGGATGAAGTCCGGTTCCCGTAGGAGTCCGGACGAAGTCTTCCTGTAATTGAAGTTGGGGGCGAAGTCTGGCTCCCGTAGGAGTCCAGACGAAGTCTACCTGCAATTGAAGTCGGGGGCGAAGTCCGGCTCCCGTAGGAGTCCGGACGAAGTCTACCTGCAATTGAATTCAGGGATGAAGTCTGGCTCCCGTAGAAGTCCGGACAAAGTCTATCTGCAATTGAAGTCGGAGATGAAGTCCGACTCCCATAGGAGTCTGGACGAAGTCTTCCTACAATTGAAGTCAGGGGCGAAGTTCGGCTCCCGTAGGAGTCCGAACGAAGTCTACCTGCAATTGAAGTCGGGGATGAAGTCCGGCTCCCGTAGGAGTCCGGATGAAGTCTTCCTGCAATTGAAGTCGGGGGCGAAGTCTGGCTCCCATAGGAGTCCGGACGAAGTCTTCCTGCAGTCGAAGTCGGGGATGAAGTTTGGGTCCTGTAGGAGTCGGACGAAGTCTACCTGCAATTGAAGTCGGGGATAAAGTCCGGCTCCCGTACGAGTTCGGACGAAGTCTTCCTGCAATTGAAGTCGGGAGCGAAGTCCGACTCCCGTAGGAGTCCGAACGAAGTCTACCTGCAATTGAAGTTGGGGATGAAGTCCGGCTCCCGTAGGAGTCCGGACGAAGTCTTCCTACAATTGAAGTCGGGGGCGAAGTCCGACTTCCGTAGGAGTCCGGATGAAGTCTTCCTGCAATTGAAGTTGGGGATGAAGTCCGGCTCCCATAAGAGTCCGGACGAAGTCTTCCTGCAATTGAAGTCGGGGGCAAAGTCCGGCTCCCGTAGGAGTCCGGACGAAGTCTTCCTAGTCGAAGTCGGGGACGAAGTCCGGCACCCCTAGGAGTCCGGACGAAGTCTACCTGCAATTGAAGTCAGGGATGAAGTTCGACTCCCGTAGGAGTCCAGACAAAGTCTTCCTGCAATTGAAGTCGGGGGCGAAGTCCGACTCCTGTAGGAGTCCGGACGAAGTCTACCTGCAATTGAAGTCGGGGATGAAGTCCGGCTCCCGTAGGAGTCCGGATGAAGTCTTCCTGTAGCCAGAATCGGGGATCAAGTCTGGCTCCCATAGGAGTCCGGGCGAAGTCTTCCTGCAATCGAAGTCGGGATGAAGTCCAGCTCCCGTAGGAGTCCGGACGAAGTCTTCCTGCAATTGAAGTCGGGGACGAAGTCCGGCTCCCATAGGAGTCTGGACGAAGTCTCCCTGTAGTCACGAAGAATCTGGTCGATGCTGGTGGGGGTTTATCCGTCGGCAGAACTCAGGAATGCTGCGGAGACTCGGCCGCAGGAGAGAAGTCGCCGAAGGTCGGACGCCGGTAGAATCCCTGAGTGGTCACTCCTAACACGAACTTCAGCTGGGGGGGATTTTATACCCAACACCAGTCCCCCTACTTTTGAGTTTGAGTTTCGAACGAAGGAAGTACAGAAAAATTTTCACAGTCGAAGTCATTTCCTTGAATTCTGCACACGATCGCCCTCGAAAATCTTGGCATTCAATGCGCACGTGCTGGAGTCTTTTTCCGATTAGGGCGATCCGAAGAGTCCTTTTGGAATTCCCCCCGGAGCGTAGTCCTAAGCGCCACACCATAATGGTCCCGCTAGCAGTTGGCCCTACGTCACGGTGAGTGGGACACGTGGTGGGCACTGGTGGACTTAGGGATATCCGCCACCATAACTGTGCCTGGCCCCATCGCTTATTTAAGCCCCCCTCCTTCCCTCCAGGGGTTTCACTTCGCCTGGGAGTTGACACCTTTCTTCTGCCTGAGAGTTTAGTCACTCCATCGGCGCCCTTTTCGACTCTAAGCACTCTTCGTACCAGTCTTCGCCATCTCTGCCAGCACCCCACCGCCTTCAGCCTTCCAAGTCCCTTCGAGGGGTTCTCTCGCTGGGGCTTCTGCCCCAGAGGCCAACCTCGAGAGGATGCCACGGATCAAGAGGAGTAAGAGGGGGAAAATAGCAGCCTGCGAATTCTCCAGCTGTCGAACTGTCGCTGAGGGTTCCCACTGCCTCAAAGGGGGCTCGAGGGAGAATTCCTTCAACAACAGGGATTTAATAACGGAAGCAACCGGTGAGCGCGTTCCGCCCGAGAATTTTGGAGTAGTTGAACGGGGTGACACCGGTCAGGGGGGCGAGTTGTCGTCACAAGCGGTGGCGGGTTTCTTAACATCGTCAGGGCTGAGGGACCAGAAGCAGTCGGCGCTGACGGTGGGGTAGTAGCACTTGTTGCGGGGATGGTGGAAGTAGCGCATGCCGACCTTGCCGAAGTACCTAGGATGGTGGTTGTCGTGGAGCACACGGTGGTGGTGCATGCCTCCGGTGCCATCACGGCCTTCGAGGTACTTCCGGTTCTTCCCGATGTAGGTCACCGTCGCTGCTGCCATCGCCGTCGCTGCCCCTTGAATTCCATCCCCCCCTTTTCCCCCTAGGGTTGGGGTTTCGACAATGGAGCGGAACGAGGTGGGGGGTGAGAGTCGAGGGATTTATCACACGCATTGGAAAATATTGCCGAGAAGGACGAAATCGAAAGGAGAAGTCAAAAGTTTGAAGTGGTCCCTAATGTGTTCCTTCCGAGTCTTGTAGTAATGTTATCATTTTTTTTTTCTCGGCCCTCAGGGTCTTGTAACGTAATCTTGTTAATCGAGAATGAGAAGGAGATTTTGTTACCTTGTTCGCACTTTGCGTCAAATTGTCGCCTGCCGAGCTTCTTTCATTTGCTATTGTTATTGTTGTATTCCCCTCCTCTTTCTCTTTTCTTCTTCAGCCTTAAGGGCTCTGTAATGCATATTTAATAAATAACATGAGAAGGAGATTTTTCACTACCTCATTTACTCATGTGTTGAATTATCATTTGCCGATCTTCCTTCGGCTTTTGCCTTGCTCGGTATCGATGCCATTCGGAGGTATCCGATCACCGTCGCATTGACCCGTCTCCCTATTTGTGGCCGCTGATTTGTCCGGGACCGCTCGAGTTTGATGCCTCCTTTCAGAGTTCGAGCCTGGAGGTCTAAGCTTCTCGTCGCCCTGAGGAAGCCGTCTTATCCTTGGCCCGTGTCGAGAGCCCTTTTGGAGATCGGGGATTTTGATGAGAACCCCCATCCTCGCCGAGATGAGATTCCCTGTGTTTTTAATATAAATTATTTTCCAGTTGTCGCTGATGTAGCTCGTCGCTTTTCTTTTTAACCCCTCCCCCTTTCTCTTTTTTTTTTTTTCTTTTCTCAAGTGAGGGTTTTCCCCCTGCTCTTAGTGGGGTTGTGGGAGCGCGGAGGGGTTGCTGGGAAGGTTCCCTTTTTTCCCATCTGATCTAAATGTAACCGGGCCTTCGACTTTGCTCATATTAGGACGAGGTTCTCCTCCTGTTCCTAACATGGCTATGGGGGCACATATGGGCGTTGCAGGGACTCTCCCCCCATCCGGTCTAAATATAACCGGACCTTCGACTTTGCTCATGTTAGGACGAGGTTCTCCTCCTATTCCTAACATGGCTGTGGGGGCACATATGGGCGTTGCAGGGCCTCTCCCCCCATCTGGTCTAAATGTAACCCGACCTTCGACTTTGCTCATGTTAGGACGAGGTTCTCCTCCTGTTCCTAACATGGCTGTGGGGGCACATATGGGCGTTGCAGGGCCTCTCCCCCCATCCGGTCTAAATATAACCGGACCTTCGACTTTGCTCATGTTAGGATGAGGTTCTCCTCCTGTTCCTAACATGGCTGTGGGGGCACATATGGGCGTTGCAGGGCCTCTCCCCCCATCCGGTCTAAATGTAACCAGGCCTTTGACTTTGCTCATGTTAGGACGAGGTTCTCCTCCTATTCCTAACATGGCTGTGGGGGCACATTGGGCGTTGCAGGGCCTCTCCCCCCATCCGGTCTAAATGTAACCGAGCCTTCGACCTTGTCGAGGTGAAGTTCTCCTCCTGCTCCCGACACGGTTTGTCTCGATCGTCCTGTCGATATAGGCTCGTGCCAAGAGAGAAGACATGTAGATATAAGACTTTTATTTAAAATGAAGTTATCGGTAATACATTCGTAAATTTTTCGAGCTCCATGGTCGCGGGAGGTCTGCTCCTTCGAGCTCCTTGAGGTAATAAGTTTCGGGCCAGACTACTTCCTTGACTTCGTATGGGCCTTCCCAATTTGGGGCGAGCTTCCCTCGATCCTGAGGTTGCGAGACAGCGGCTTGTCGAAGTACTAGGTCTCCTGCTCTAAAGATTTTATTTTTGACTCGGGAATTGTAATAGCGGGCGACTTTCTGTCTGTAGGCTGCCATCCGAATTTGAGCTACCTCCCATTTTTCTTCCAGCAAGTCGAGATTGGCTTTAAGACCTTGCGAATTGTGATGTTCGTTGAATGCCACGACTCGTGCCGACGAAAGCTTGAGCTCAATTGGGATAACAGCCTCCGTGCCGAAAGCTAGAGCGAAGGGGGTCTCCCCCATGGGCAGTCTTTGGGTAGTTCGGTATGCCCACAACACATAGTAAAGTTTATCTGCCCAAGTTTCCTTCGCCTTTTCGAGCCTTGTCTTGATCCCTTGCAGCAGAGTTCTGTTGGTCACTTCGGCTTCGCCGTTCGCCTGAGGATGGGCTACCGATGTGAAGTTGTGGGAGATGTTTAGGTCTTCACAAAATTCGGCGAATCTCACTCCCACAAATTGCCGCCCGTTATCAGTAATTAGGGTTCTTGGCAGGCCAAACTTGCAAACGATTGACTTCCAGACGAAGTCTTGTACTTTAGCTTCTGTGATTTTCGTCAGCGGTTCGGCTTCGACCCACTTGGTGAAATAGTCAATTGCTACCAAGAGGAACTTCCTCTGCCCCGACGCCATGGGAAAGGGTCCAAGGATATCCATTCCCCATTGCGCAAACGGCCATGGGGCACTCAAGGGTGTAAGCTCGGCGGCGGGCTGTCTCTGGATGTTGGCGTACCTCTGACATCGGTCAAACTTTCTGACGTATTCAATGGAGTCACGGTATATTGTCAGCCAGTAATACCCTTGGTGGAGCAACTTGTGGGATAAGGATCTAGCCCCCAGATGGCTTCCGCAGATTCCCTCATGCACCTCCCATAAGGTGTAGTCAGCTTCTGAAGGCCGGAGATATTTTAAAAGGGGCAAAGAGTATGATCTCTTGTACAGCTTGTCCTCATAAAGGATGTATTGGGAGGCTTGATTTCTGAGCTTTCGAGCTTCTTTTGCATCATGAGGGAGAACCCCATCCCTGAGATATGCCACTAGTGGGTCGATCCAACTGGGCTCATGGTCAATTTCCATCACGGGTCGCGATTTTTCTGTACTTGGGCACTTCAGAACTTCAAAGAGAACACCCTTGGGTAATTCAATTGGAGCCAACGTAGCCAGCTTGGAGAGAAGATCGGCCCTGGTGTTTTCCATTCTTGGAATCTGCCTGATGTTGAAGCTACTAAAGGCGGGGACGAGCTCCTTTACCTTTTCAAGATACTTAGCCATGCTGTCCTCCCATACTTCGTAGTTTTCGTTGACTTGTCCCACCACCAATTGGGAGTCGCTGTGAACTCGGAGCCAATCTACTCCCAATTCTTTGGCGATCCTCAATCCTGTGATTAGAGCTTCGTATTCCGCTCCATTATTAGTTGTGAAAAACTCGAAGTGCAGAGCGTACTCCGTGACGATTCCCTCCGGACTGATCAAGATCAGGCCCGCGCCTGCGTCCGATATGTTGGAGGATCCGTCCACGTAGAGGGCCCAAAAGCAATCGGGGGGCGCTGCTTCTTCTTCGGAGGAGTTCGGTCGGGGCCCCAGGCCATCAATTTCATTCTGTTCAGGTTTGGCTTCCTTCGAGATAGTGCATTCTACTATAAAATCTGCTAATATCTGAGCTTTCACCATCGGTCTGGGTTGATAGTTGATGTCGAATTCTGTGAGCTCGATCGCCCATTTCGCTATTCTCCCGGAGGTATCTGCTCGGTAGAGAATTGCCTTGATCGGCTGGTCGGTGAGCAACGTTACGGTGTGCCCTTGAAAGTAGGGTCGGAGCCTCCGAACTGCAATCAACAGGGCGTAAGTTAGCTTCTCCAATTTAGTATACCTGGTTTCGACGTCTCTCAATGTGCGACTGACGTAGTAGATTAGCCGTTGGATTTTTGCTTCTTCCTTGACGAAAACTACTGCGAGAGCCGTAGGGGAGACCGCCAGGTATAAGAATAGCTCCTCTCCAGGCTCGAGCTTTGCTAACAGCGGAGGTGAGCCGAGGTAGCTCCTTAGTTCTTCGAACGCCTGTTGGCACTCAGTGGTCCAACAGAAATCCTTCGGCCACTTGAGGGTTTGGAAGAAGGGTAAGCACCGTTCGGCCGACCTCGCAACGAAGCGATTCAGGGCTGCCACCCTCCCTGTAAGGCATTGAACCTCTTTTATCGACTTCGAGGCGGCCATCTCTTGGATGGCATGAATTTTCTCTGGATTGGCTTCGATCCCGCACCCCGATACCGTGAAGCCCAAGAATTTCTCCGAGGTCACTCCGAAAGCACACTTAGTCGGGTTCAACTTCATCTTATATTTTTGGAGGGCGCCGAAGGTCTCCTCGAGGTCGGCGACGTGGTTTATGGAAGATTTACTTTTCACGAGCATGTCATCCACGTAGACCTCCATGTTGCAGCCGATCTGCTCCTTGAAGATTTTGTTCACCAGCCGCTGATAGGTCGCACCTGCATTTTCTAGGCCGAAAGGCATGACCCTGTAACAGTAAAGACCATGGTTAGTAATGAAAGCAGTCTTTTCTTCATCTTCTGACGCCATCCTGATTTGATTATAGCTGGAGAATGCATCCATAAAGGTGAGAAGCTCATGGCCCGAGGTTGCATCCATCAGTTGATCAATTCTGGGCAGAGGATAGCTGTCCTTCGGGCAGGCTTTATTCAGCTTTTTGAAATCTATACACATCCTCCACTTGCCGTTTGCCTTTTTGACTAGGACGACGTTGGAAATCCAGTCAGGATAATTGACTTCTCTAATGAATCTGGCTTTCAGGAGTTTGTCCACTTCCTCGGCTATCATTTTCTACCTCTCCGGTGTATGACCTCGAATTTTTTCCTTCGTCGGTCGATGCTTCGGATCGACGGCCAGGCAGTGTTCCATGACTTCTGCATCAATCCCTGGCATGTCTGCTGGGGCCCAAGCGAAAACATCCGCATTCTTCCATAGGAAATCAATGAGCTGCGTCCGCACCTCTTCCCCCAGGTTGGAGCCGATCTTCACCACATGTTCCGTATTCCCATTGTTCAAAGGGATCAAAACCAGGTCTTTGATTGGGCTGCCCCTTTCCTCAGCGAGATCATCGCGGGCGTCCAATCCATCAACCAGACAGATGTCAGATTGGTCACTTCTTTGCAAGGCTATGTTGTAGCAGTGTCTGGCCAGGGCCTGGTCTCCCCTGACTTCTCCGACTCCCTGGATAGTAGGGAATTTCAATTTCAAATGATAGGTTGACACCACGGCCCGAAGAGCATTGAGGCCAAGTCGGTCGAGGATAGCGTTGTAGGCTGACGGTGCCTTCACCACCAAAAAATTCACCAAAGCCTTGGATTGTCTTGGATATCGACCCGCAGCCACAGCCAAAGTTATTACCCCCTCCATCGAGACAGCATCATCGTAAACCCTACCAAGGGGGAGCTGATCGGCCCCAAATGACCGTCAAGGATGGACATTTTTGAGAAGGCATCGTAGAACAAAATGTCGGCCGAAATTCTATTATCGACAAGAATGCGGTAGACATCGTAATTAGCTATATTTAAAGAAACTACAACTGCATCGTTATGAGAAAATTGAACTCCCCGAGCATCTTCTTCAGTAAAGGTTATGGATTCCTTAATTCTTTGTCGCTTAAGAGGTCCGTCCAATACATCAATTGTTCCCTGTCGGGATTCTCCCGAGATGGTGTTGGCGAAACCCGTCGGAGGCCGATCATCAGAATGCTCCAGACCGACTGCTGTTGCTGGAGGAGGAGGAGGCCGAGAAACTGGAGGTGAGGCCGGAGCCTGAGATCTGGCCGCGGAGGCCGTGGATCGCCGCATGGATGCTTTGCAGGGAGGCATCGGGCGAGGACCTAGTGGGGGAAGGAGGAGAGAATGTCGGAAAAGATGAACGGAGGCGGTCCCGTTGAGCACTCCTTTAAGAACAAGGGTACTGCGAAGACACAGCCCCTTCCTCTAGCGCCAATCCTGTTGGTGCAAAAATCCACCTGCATCGGAGAAGCTAGAGTCGAGGGAGTCGCAGTCACCGTCGGGACCTGCAAAAGAAGTCCAAACTGAAGTTGGGGTTGCTCCGGTAAGACCCTCCGACGCTCAAGTCAGTTCTTTACCTCAACAAGAATGGAGTGCTCGAACGAAAATTTTAGTAGAGTTTTGGGATAGAAATTAGAGCTTAGAGAATAACGTATATGGGGCCCCCTTTTTATAGGTAGAGGGAGCAACAGATTGATAGCGACGTTTGTAACCGCCTAGTAGTTGGCCGCTCGGGGCCAGGAAGAGTTTATTATGAGGAGTAATGGGGGGAGTCGTGGCTGTCACCATGGCTCGCCACGTGGAGTCTGTTGCGGAGAGTGGAGCGGCATCCGTTGTCGTGACTCGTCAGGGAGTGATGGAGCTGTACAGAATCCGTCGCAGGAAGTGGAGCAGAATTATGGCTATTACTGCGGCCTGCCGCGTGGAGCCTGTTACGGGGAGTGGGGGAGCCGTGCAGAATCCATCGCAGGAGGTGGAGCAGAGTCGTGGCCGTTACTGTGGCCTGTCAGGGAGTCCAGGCCTATCAGCCGAAGCTCAGTTGAAGCACCTGGCAGAGAGAGGCGGCTATCCATCTGAAAGGAGCTCGAATGTTGCTGGCGGGCCGTCTACCGTTGGGGTCTACTGTTGGGTGCCTTGAGCGTTAGTACTATAGGCGAGGGCCATTTGCTGTAGGAGCCCAGTCAGAGGCTTTCTGTAGATGAAGTTCGGTTTTCGTAGGAGTCCGGACGAAGGCTTCCTGTAGTTGGAGTCGGGGATGAAGTCCAGCTCCCGAAGGAGTCCGGACGAAGTCTTCCTGCAGTCAGAGTCGGGGATGAAGTTCGACTCCCGTAGGAGTCCGGATGAAGTCTTCCTGTAGTCAAAGTCAGGGACGAAGCCCAGCTCCCGTAGGAGTCCGGACGAAGTCTTCCTGCAATTGAAGTCGGAGGTGAAGTCCGGCTCCCGTAGGAGTCCGGACGAAGTCTACTTGCAATTGAAGTCGGGGGCGTAGTCCGGCTCCCGTAGGAGTCCGGACGAAGTCTACCTGCAATTGAAGTCGGGGATGAAGTCCAGCTCCGGTAGGAGTCCGGACGAAGTCTACCTGCAATTGAAGTAAGGGATGAAGTCTGGCTCCCATAGGAGTCTGGACGAAGTCTACCTGCAATTGAAGTTGGGGATGAAGTTCGACTCCCGTAGGAGTCCAGACGAAGTCTTCCTGCAATTCAAGTCAGGGGCGAAGTCCGACTCCCATAGGAGTCCGGACGAAGTCTACCTGCAATTGAAGTCGGGGATGAAGTCCGGCTCCCTTAGGAGTCCGGACGAAGTCTTCCTGTAATTGAAGTCGGGGTGAAGTCTGGCTCCCGTAGGAGTCCGGACGAAGTCTACCTGCAATTGAAGTCGGGGGCGAAGACCGGCTCCCGTAGGAGTCTGGACGAAGTCTACCTGCAATTGAAGTTGGGGATAAAGTCTGGCTCCCGTAGGAGTCCGGACGAAGTCTACCTGCAATTGAAGTCGGGGATGAAGTCCAGCTCCCGTAGGAGTCCGGAGGAAGTCTTCCTGCAATTGAAGTCGGGGGTGAAGTCTGGCTCCCATAGGAGTCCGGATGAAGTCTACCTGCAATTGAAGTTGGGGATGAAGTCTGGCTCCCATAGGAGTCCGGATGAAGTCTTCCTACAGTTGAAGTCGAGGGCGAAGTCCGGCTCCCGTAGGAGTCTGAACGAACTCTTCCGGCAGTCGAAGTCGGGGCCGAAGTCTGGCTCCCGTAGGAGTCCGGACGAAGTCTACTGCAATTGAAGTCAGGGATGAAGTCCGGCTCCCGTAGGAGTCCGGACGAAGTCTTCCTGCAATTGAAGTCGGGGGCGAAGTCCGGCTCCCGTAGGAGTCCGGATGAAGTCTACCTGCAATTGAAGTCGGGGATGAAGTCCGGCTCCCGTAGGAGTCCAGACGAAGTCTTCCTACAATTGAAGTCAGGGGCGAAGTCCGGCTCCCGTAGGAGTCCAGACGAAGTCTTCCTGCAATTGAAGTCGGGGATGAAGTCCGGCTCCCGTAGGAGTCCGGACGAAGTCTTCCTGCAATTGAAGTCGGGGGCAAAGTTCGGCTCCCGTAGGAGTCCGGACGAAGTCTTCCTGCAGTCAAAGTCGAGGATGAAGTCCGGCTCCCCTAGGAGTCCGGACGAAGTCTACCTGCAATTGAAGTTGGGGATGAAGTCCGGCTCCCATAGGAGTCCAAACGAAGTCTTCCTGCAATTGAAGTCGGGGGTGAAGTCCGGCTCCCGTAGGAGTCCAGACGAAGTCTACCTGCAATTGAAGTCGGGGATGAAGTCCGGCTCCTGTAGGAGTCCGGACGAAGTCTTCCTGCAGCCGAAATCAGGGATGAAGTCTGGCTCCCGTAGGAGTCCGGGCGAAGTCTTCCTGCAGTCGAAGTCGGGGATGAAGTCCGGCTCCCGTAAGAGTCCGGATGAAGTCTTCCTGCAATTGATGTCAGGGACGAAGTCCGACTCCCGTAGGAGTTCGGACGAAGTCTTCCTGTAGTCATGAAGAATCTGTTCGACACTGGTGGGGGTTTATCCGTCGGCAGAACTCAGGAATGTTGCGGAGACTCGGTCGCAGGAGAGAAGTTGCCGAAGGTCGGACGCCGGTAGAATCCCTGAGTGGTCACTCCTGACACGAACTTCGGCTGCGGGGGGATTTTATACCCAACAGAACTCATTCTATTTCTCTCTTCTGGTGTTTTAGGAGACATCCTTTTAGAGAGATGTATACCTTGACTCATGGGTAAATAACTTCTTTTACTTCCATCCATGCTAAACCTCTTTAGCACTAAGTCTATGTACTTGGATTGGGACAAGCCTAAGATCCTCTTAGATCTATCCCTATAGATATTTATACCTAGTATATAGGATGCTTCACCCAAATCCTTCATGGAAAACTTACTTGATAGCCATGTCTTGATCGATTGTAACATTGGGATATCATTCCCAATAAGAAGTATGTCATCCACATATAAAATTAAGAAGACAATGGCACTTCCACTAGTCTTCTTGTATACACAAGGTTCATCCATATTTTTGATAAAGCCAAACTCTTTGACTGTAACATCAAATCGGATGTTCCAACTCCTCGAGACCTATTTTAATCCATAAATAGATTTCTTAAGCTTGCATACCTGATTTTCTCTCTCTTTTGAGACAAACCCTTCTGGCTGAGACATGTAAACCTCTTCCTCAAGATAACCATTAAGGAAGGCGGTCTTCACATCTATTTGCCAAATCTCATAATCATGATATGCCACTATTGCAAGCATAATCCATATAGATTTGAGCATGGCAACAGGTGAAAATGTTTCATCATAATCAATACCCTATTTTTGCCTGAAACCTTTAGCTACTAATCTAGATTTATAGGTTTCAACTTGGCCATCCACTCCAATCTTTTTCTTATAGACCCATTTGCATCCGATAGGGGTTACACCCTCTGGTGCATCAACCAAAGTCCACACTTGGTTGAAATACATGGAGTCCATTTTGGATTCATAGCCTTTAGCCATTTGTTTGAGTCTCTTCTCATGATGGCTTCCGTATAGGTCAAAGGTTCATCATTCTCAATGATGTGGGCTTCATTATTCTCAATAACGAACCCATACCTCATAGGTGCATTCCGCACCCTATCCGACCTTCGGAGAGGAGGTGTACTTTGTGTTTGTACTTCATTAATAGATATTTTTGGTTGAGGATCATCTTGTGCTTGTATTTGTAGGTCTTGAACTTCTCCAAGTTCAATTTTTTTTCCACTGCCTCTTTCTAGGATAAACTCTTTTTCCATAAAAGTGGCATATTTACTGACAAACACCTTATGTTCAGTAGGATGGTAAAAGAGGTATCCTATACTCTCTTTAGGATAACCTACAAACAAGCATTTATCTTCCTTAGTACTCAGCTTATATCCAAAATTTTTTTTAACATAAGCTGGACAGCCCCATATCTTAAGATACTTAAGATTAGGCTTCTTTTCTCTCCATATCTCATATGGAGTGCTTGGCACAGATTTTGAAGGTATTCTATTCAGGATATAGACAGCAGTTTCTAGGGCATATCTCCAGAAAGAAATTGACAAATCTGTAAGGCACATCATGGACCGCACCATATCTAATAAAGTATGATTCCTCCTTTTCGCTACACCATTTAGCTGTGGTGTATAGGGAGGAGTCCATTCTGAGAGAATTTTATTTTCTTTAAGATGATCTAAAAATTCATTGGATAAGTATTCTCCTTTTTGATCAGATTGAAGGAATTTAATACTTTTTTCAGTTTGTTTCTTGACCATACTTTGATACTCTTTAAATTTATCAAAGGCTTCAGATTTGTGTTTCATAAGATACACATATCTAAACCTAGATAAATCATCAGTGAATGTTATAAAATAAAAATATCCTCCTCTGGCTTCTGTTGTCACAGGACCACATATATCAGTATGTATAAATCCTAATAACTCACTTGTCCTTTCTCCATGTCCATTAAATGGAGTCTTAGTCATTTTTTCTATAAGACAAGATTCACAAGTACCTAATGATTCATAATCATAAGGATCAAAGAACTCTTCTTTGTATAACTTGTTAATCCTTGTCTCAGTTATATGACCAAGTCGACAATGCCAAAGTAAAGTATTATTCAACTCTTCTCTCTTTCACTTTTTACTTTCATTAATATGAAAAATATTGTCATTAGATAGAATTGGAAGACCGTTATTAATAATGCCATGACAAATAATTTTATTAGAAAAAGAAATTTAGTAACTATTGCTCTTTTCATTTATTTTATAATCTCGTTGCAATAGTAACGATACAGAAATAATATTTCTAATGATCTTAGGCATATAATAATAATTTTCTAGCTCTAAGATCTTTTCAGAATGTAACTTTAACATATATGTTCCTACAGCCTCTGCTTGGATTGACATCCAGCACCGTAGAGCTCGAAGTCACCCTTCTTCAGCATTCTAATATTCTGCAGCCCCTACAACGACTTGCAGATATGAGAACCGCAGGTGGTATCCAATATCCAAGAGTCTGAATTGGAAGAACTTAATGATAAAATTGTATGTATCTCATACATACCTTTTGGTGCATCGCTTGCACCTACCTTTACAATTGCAAGATATAATTTGCAATTTTTTTTTCAGTGTCCTGCCTTGCCACAGTGAAAGCAGGTACTCTATCCAGAGACTTTCTTCCCCTTCTTCTTCATCTTGCCACCCTTAGGATTCAATGCTTTCTTTGAACCTTTAAAACCTGACTTCTTCTTAGAGGTTTTACCCACAAGAAGAAGTGGAGCCTTTTCTTTCTTAATATGGCTCTCAGTTGTCTTAAGCATATTTAACAGCTCAGGCAAGGAGGTATTCAGTTTGTTCATATGATAGTTCACAACAAACTGAGCGAATGACTCAGGGAGAGATTGCAGGATCAAATCCTGACTTAATTCTCCATCCATCATAAAATCAAGTTGACCCAATCTAGTGATCAGATCAATGACCTTCAGGACATGGTCTTGTATGGATGATCCCTCAGTCATTCTAGTACGGAATAACTGCTTAGATTCTCATATCTAGCAGTTCTACTATGTTCTCCATACAACTCTTTAAGATTGAGGAGTATGGATTGAGTATCCATGCTTTCATGCTGCCTCTACAACTCATTGCTCATAGAGGCCAGTATGATGCACTTGAAAGTCAAACTGTCATTCTTCTACATCCTGTATGTGGATACCTCCTCTTCTGTGGCATCATCCCCAATCTTTTGTGGTTCAGGGATGTCAAGAATATAGGAGAGCTTCTCCTAAGTGAGTACGATCTTTAAATTCCTCAACCAGTCCACATAATTGGGACCAATTAATTTGTTGGAATCTAAAATTTCTTGCAATGATAGTGAAGATGCCATTTGTAGAATTTAATATACAATAATTAAAGAATATTACATAAGCAAACAACTCATATTGACTCATACAATTAAATAAGGTCTTTAGATTTAATTATGCCTTCCACTATTTTATCGAACATCATAACCCTCTACTATGATGAACGAGATATATGTAATATTTATCTTAGTGGGATTGAGACCCTAATTCCTCATAATGATCTTGTGTTAACACAACAAACCCTTATGAGTTCATAGGTAGGAAACTCTTTCCAATTGCATCTCATGTAACTTTTAATATTATATCTTGGCCTCTAAAATATTATTAGCCTTGTGTTAACACAACAAGCTATAATATTTTAGTTAAGTTAGACCCTTCATTTCAATACAGTCAAATTCTAATATAGCTGCCCTTGTGTTAACACAATAAAGCAGTATATTCAAAATTTTCGTAAGCATCTTCTATGTACCAGGATTATATTATATCAATCCTTATGACAAGCCTCATGTTAAAATAACAAACTAGCCATAGTTCATGATGTAACATTAACCTAGCATGAAGGAAGGCCCTTAATAGTGTTTTCAATATTAGGATTTTTCAATATCAAGATCGCTTAATCAAATTGGCCAGGTAAGTAAGGTGGGGATCCCCCCGTTACTTTTCTTAGACACCAATAAATTGATCAGGTCAGATAACAGAACTAATTAAAAAATCACCTATAGCACTTTCCTAGACACCAATTGATCAATTGATCAAGAATTGGTTAACCCAAAGTTGCATATCACTACCACTTAATATAATTTTCTAATGAGAGCTTTTATTTGGTCTCATGCATATTCTAACTACATAATACCCATTTATGTATAAACATTAAAACTTTCTACATGTGCAAGTGTAATATATGGACATTCATCATCCTAGGACAACCTTGCAGCATAATCTCGTTATGCTAGGACAACCTTATGTCAAGATGATGAAGTGGTGAATGATATATGCATTATTTTATATCATCATATGAAAGCATAAATCATTTTACAGTATAAATCATACTATAGATCACATAAATATTATGTATATATATGATTGAATCAAACAAGGCCGGCTCTGATACCACTGTAGTGTTTCAGGGTGGGCATTCATAGTGGAAACATAATGGATTTCAAAATTTTAATAAAGAAATCTTAAATATTAAACACTTAAACCAGCATCTCCATGATGATTAACAATCATATATAACATAAATTCAAGATTAAATTTAAGTTATAGAAAAATACCTGCAGCGCTTAATCCAAATTTTTGGCAGAACCTCCACTAGGCAGCCAAGTGTTAGCCCTCCAACGGTGATCCACACAGGGCTATGATCAGGACACCAATTCTTTGAGATGATTCCTCCTCCAAAATTCTCACTCTGAGAATTTTTTTGAACATCAGGACCTCAAGACGCTCTTCCTCTTCTCCTAGCTTTCCTATCCCTACCTTTCTTCTCTCCTTGTCTTCCTTAATTCTCTTCCTAGACTCTTGCCCTAAAATCGGACTTGTCCTTTCTATTTTTGGACTTGTCCTAACAAGAGAAGGAAGAGACTAATTGGACAATAGGGAGAAGATGTTAGAAAGAAAGGAGGAATTGGAAATCTGAATGAATCCAATCCCCCGGTGCACCCCCCCTTTAAATACTTAGCGATGGGTTGCCTTCGGGAATTTTTCGTGCCCCTTCCACGCACCATCTCGCATCCATCAAAAAATCTCACACCTTCTGATGAATTCTTATGCCTATCTGAAAGCTTTTGATATATGACAATCATCAGAAAAAAATCCAAGAGATGCTTCATACAGAAGGACTCTTCGAAATATTTTTCTCGATGATTCTCTGATGAGTCACGTAGCTTCCCATGGCATAATTTTTTTCTACCACCCATCAATATAATTTGATCCATCCAATGGCCAAAAAATAAGGTGCTAACATGAGAATGTCGTGGAAAAAACTTTAGATTAAGAAGTGATGTGACAAATGGGTTAGAGTTCTTCACAAGTTGGACTCTTGGTCAGGCGCATGAATCAGGCTGATAGGATTTCCAACTTCAACGAATTTCCACGATTAAATCAGAAGGAATTTTAAATTCAAAAAAATTTTTCATGCTCAAAATAAAGTTAGAAATCATCCAAAAATTTATTTCATCATGAAACATAGGATAAGCTTGAGGATGAGGCATCCCATCTTATGGAATGCAAAAACTATTTCTGCACACAAAAACTGCACCCACGCACAAGAAAAATTCTTGACTCATGAAAACTTGGTTTCCTAGGTCTAAAGTTTTGGTACATGTAGCCAAAGGCTGAACCAACTCAAATCTAAAATTGATTTGAATTAATTTGACTTTAATTAGACCAATCTGGAATCAATTTTAAACCTGATTCGAAACAAGGAGCTAGTTTTTTGCAACATGTGCTAGCATGTCAATTTTGCAAACATGATCTAATCTAATTAGACCCCTGATCAATATCCTTTGTGTGTGACCCATTGGATTCCATATCTAGTCAGCAATAAGTCTGAGTTTAAGTCGATTTGATTTGATTAGAATTTAATCCAACCGATCTAGATCTAATCGAGCTAACCCGATTTCAGCAATTAGAACTCTTTCTAATTGGTGATTGAATTAAACTCTTTAATTCGATCAAACCTATAAGACAAGATTGACGTCTAGCAATGTATCATGTCTACCTGAAAGATATGAAATTTTTTATAGAAATACCAAAAATATCCTTCAGTGAAAAGTTACCGTGCAATTTGATCCTGCGATCTCCCTGTACCCTGAATATGACTCTGGATATGGAATGATGTCAAATCCAATATCATACTCATGTTTTTCTCAATCTTATATGATGATTCAATTAATAAAATATTAGAAACTCTTTCTAATTTTTATTCTGCTTTGATCAAAGGCTTTCTGAATCATCAATCGATCAGAACAAGTAGGATACAATTTCTTCTTACCAGGAGTGATCGATTCCATATTGACCTACTCACAACCTCCATACACATTCTACCATATCTAGAACACCCCATACATGACTAAGTCATGAATGAGTATGAACCAAAAAATATGGATTCATGTATACAAGGTTTTATGATAGTCTCAGGTCAAAGGATTACATGTGTTGGAGCATGATCCCGGCTCCTCCTACGGACCTTTGGTGCAGCAAAACCAGCAACGAATAGATCTGGAGACTTCTGGATATAATCCAAGGCCCTTGATGAAATCAGCCTAGTTGCTGTCTTCTTCGTCAGCCTTTCGTTCCAGATGAAGAACGCCTTTGAAACCACCTCTAAAAAATCCAAGATCTGGTACCCAACCAGATCAGACCTGGACCGAGGTCCTCCAATTCATAGATCTCAAATTGGGATATTCTAGATGGGGAAGAAGATAGATGGAGATAGACCTCGCAGATCTATCCTGCTGCAGCCTTTTTGTAAATCTATTGATGGAGATCTCACCCGCGCCTCAAACGACCTCAGATCAACTCCAGATCTGAGAGAGACTTGTACCAACCTCTTCTCAAGAGATTTCAAATCCTGGACCTAGTGTTTGGGTGACTGTAAGAGAGGAGAGAGAAGAAATGGTTGGCGGCTGCAAGGGGGAAGAGGCTAGCGCCTCCCTTCCTTTCTTTCCTTTTATGGACTGGCGACAAGAAACCCTAGGGTTTCTTGCTCCTGATGTATGGAAGATTGCTGGAGAGAGAGGGAGAAGAGAGAGAGAGACTTGGGAGAAAGAGTCATCTTATATTCCTTGGCTTCATCAAACCTATACAAGTACATGTATATATAAACACCGAGTCAAGTGACCCAAACCTAAAACTCCCTTGACCAACTCTATGGGAGATTAGGTTAACCCAAGCCCATGTACACCCATTACTCAACCGAATCTCACCTCTCCTGGACCCAGACCTGGCCCATAAAAAATTGATCCCTTGAGGCCCACATAACCTAGACCTTAAGAATCCGAAAGTCCCACAGCCTTTCAATCTAGGGCCCAACTAGCCCTAGAGCCTCCATGAAGCCCTCATGAATGATGGACCTTGGCCTTAGCCTTGGTCCCTTGGGCCTTGGGCACACCACCTGGATCATAACAATCTCCACCTTGGTGTCCCAAGGCCTCAACCAGCTCCACTCTGTCCTTGCGACTGTAGACCCATTTGCAGCCAATGGGCCTCTTTCCCTGTGGCAACTGCACCAATCGCCACGTCTGGTTCTGGTGGAGAGACTGCATCTCCTCGGACATCGCCTGGACCCAACGCTCTCTGTCCTGACTCTCAATAGCCTCCTGATACGTGTATGGGTCTCCATTCGCTGTCACCAGGGCATATGAAAGCATCTCCTCGAAGCCATATCGATTTGGTTGCCTGATGGTCCTCTTGGGCTTGTGTAGGGCAACACCGATATCAGTCCTCAGTCCAGCTCGCTCCTACTAAACCTCTCCACCTCGATCATCCATCCGAGTCCTCTCCACCTGTGGAGACACCTTAGGTAGGTTCTCCACTTGAATGTCATGTCCTCCCATAGTACCTGCAAGAGGCAAAATCAAAGAGGTAAGCTGTCCAGCAGTGCCCTGCTGGACCTCCTCCTGCTCCTGCTGCTCCTCCATGCCTGCTCGCCTTCGTAGGACTGACTCCTCATCAAAAGTCACATCCCAACTAATGATGACCTTCTTTTTCAAGGGATCCCACAACCTGTATCCCTTGACTCCTCGCGGATAGCCTAGAAACACCACCTTGCGTGATCTGGCGTCTAGCTTGCTCTGCTCACCCGCTCCAATGTGCACATAGGCCGTGCACCCAAATACCCATAGATGGCCCAGCCCAACTGTCCTCCCAGACCACACCTCCTCTGGAAGCCTACCATCCAACCTGGTGTGAGGTGATCGATTGACCAAGTAACCGGTTGCATCAACTGTGTCAACCCAGAACACCTTTGGAAGCCCTGCCTGCAGCCTCATGCATCGTGCCTTTTCCAAAAGTGTTCTGTTCATCTTCTCGGCCACCCCATTTTGCTATGGAGTCCCCTAACTGAGAAGTGTCTCCTGATTCCACACTCCTCACAGTAGTCCTGGAACTCTTTACTGGTGTACTCCCCGCCATTATCTGACCTCAGACACTTCACGCTCCTCCCCTGCTCCTTCTCCACCTCAACTCTCCAGATCTTAAACTTGGTGAAGACCTCTGACTTCTCTCTCATAAAATAAATCCAGAGCTTCCTTGAGAAATCATCAATCAGGGTCATGAAGTATTTGGCCCCATTCCTAGCTAAAACTAGGGCTGGTCCCCACACATCCGTGTATACTAACTCCAAAGGGGCTGCACTGCGGGCTGTACTGATGTTGAACTGAACTCTCCTCTGCTTTCCCATCTGGCAAGACTCACAGATCACCCCTGTAGCTCCATCCTCCAGATCAGAGATGAGTCCTCTCCTGCTCAACTCCCTCAGCCCCTTGTCACCCATGTGGCCTAGGCGGTAGTGCCACATCCTGTAAGCCCCCTCCTGGTCCTGTGCTGCAGCTGCTGCATCAGACTCTCCGGTTACCACAGATCCCTCCATGCGATAGAGGTTATAGTCCAACCTCCTGTCTCTCATCACCACCATAGCTCCATTAGAGATGTTTAGTACTCCGCTTCTAGCCCTACTGCTGAAGCTGTATCCACTGCGCTCCAAGTAGCCTAGTGACACTAGATTCTTTTCCAGCTTCGGGACGTGCTTTACATTTGTCAATGTCCTCACAATCCTATCAAACATCCTCATCCTGACTGTCCCTATCCCAGCCACCTCGCAAGGATGATTGTCGCCTAGAGTCACTGATCCCTCATCTGTCTTGGTGTATGTCGCAAACCAAGACCTGTGTGGTGTGTAGTGATGTGAGCATGCAGAGTCTAGTGTCCACTCCTCTATGTAATGCCTGTGACCATCTGATACGACAAGTAGATCATCCTCCACCTGCTGCCCAGCAACTACACTCACTGATTTTGAGCCACTTCTTTCTCCCTTCTTGCTCTTCCATAGTGGACATTCTCGCTTGAAGTGTCCGAACTCGTTGCACTTGAAGCATTTCACCTCTTTCTTTTTCTTCCTGGACTTGGACCGCCCCCTGGACTTGCTTCTGCCTCTGCCTCTGCCTCTACCTGTCCTCTCCCCTACTGCCAAATCCTCTTGGGGAGCCCGATCTCTGGTCAACTTTTCCTTCTGCTCATTCGACCTCAGCACCGAAATCATGTCCTCATACTCCAGAGTCTCCTTTCCGTAGAGCAGTGTAGTCACCAAAGAATCATATGATCCAGGCAGCGAACATAGAAGCAATAGAGACTTGTCCTTTTTATCCAGCTTCACCTCAAAATTCACCAACTCCGTGCACAACTGGTCAAACCTCTGAATGTGGCCAATCACATCAAATCCCGTCTGCATTCGAAGACTGTACAACCTCTTCTTCAGCATCAGCTTGTTGCACATATTCTTCCCCATATACATGGTGTGCAACTTTGACCAAAGGCCCTTCGGGGTCTTTTCTTCCAACACCGAATACAACGCCGCATCTGCCAAACATCCTCTGATCACCGAGCATGCTTTCTTCTCCAACGATGCCCACTGTCTATCTGTCATTCCCTCAGGCTTCTCATCCAAAGCCTGATCTAGATCTGCTTGCACCAGAAGATCCTCCACCCAAATTTTCCATATGAAAAAATTCTCCTTGCCATCAAACTTCTCGAACTTGACCTTCATATTGCTACCCATGACTGGATCCAAGCCAAACAAGCAATATAAAATCAAGAAGTGTAGAATATATCTTGATGGTACCTTGCTGAAAATTTTCAGCACTTGGGATCTTCAACTTCTCGCACTTGGAACCGCTTCCTCACCACCGTGGCTCTGATACCAACTATTGGAGCATGATCCCAGCTCCTCCCACAGATTTTTGGTGTAGTGGAACCAGCAATGAATAGATCTGGAGACTTCTGGACACGATCCAAGGCCCTTGACGAAATCAGCCTGGTTGCTGTCTTCTTCATCAGCCTTTCATTCCAGATAAAGAACACCTTTGAAACCACCTCTAAAAAATCCAAGATCTGGTACCCAACTAGATCAGACCTGGACCGAGGTCCTCTAATTTATAAATCTTGAATCAGGGTATTCTAGATAGGGAAGAAGATAGATGGAGACAGACCTCGCAGATCTGTCCTGCTGCAGCCTTTTTGTAGATCTGTTGATGGAGATCTCACCCGTGCCTCAAACGACCTCAGATCAACTCCAGATCTGAGAGAAACTTGTACCAACCTCTTCTCAAGAGATTTCAAATCTTGGACCTAGTGTTTGGGTGACTACAAGAGAGGGGAGAGAAGAAATGGCTGGTGGCTGCAAGGGGGAAGAGGCTAGCGCCTCCCTTCCTTTCTTTCCTTTTATGGACTGGCGACAAGAAACCCTAGGGTTTCTTGCTCCTGGTGCATGGAAGATTGCTGGAGAGAGAGGGAGAAGAGAGAGAGAGACTTGGGAGAAAGAGTCGTCTTGTATTCCTTGGCTTCATCAAACCTATACAAGTACATGTATATATAAACACCGGGTCAAGTGACCCAAACCCAAAACTCCCTTGACCAACTCTATGGGAGATTAGGTTAACCCAAGTCCATGTACACCCATGACTCGACCTAATCTCACCTCTCCTGGATCCAGACCTGGCCCATAAAAAATTGATCCCTTGAGGCCCACATAACCTAGACCTCAAGAACCCGAAAGGCCCATAGCCTTTCAACCTAGGGCCCAACTAGCCCTAGAGCCTCCATGAAGCCCTCATGAATGATGGACCTTGGCCTTAGCTTTGGTCCCCTGGGCCTTGGGCACACCACCTGGATCATAACAACATGCATAACTCCCACTATAAGAAAACATCTCTTGACAGGTAAGTAAATTTTATAAGATGTTTTTTAAGTCGGATCAATTCAGTGAACTCATTTTCTAATGAGCACCCACTTCCTTATATTAGTGTCTCACACAAGTGGCATATGAGATCTGCCACCCTCTCTATCGAGCATACATAGAAAGTGCTAATCTATCTGAAACATTAATCCCCTACTCAATGCTCCTATGACTAGGAATATTCTAAATCAGGATTTTAGGATTTTAGGTCTCATAGGTATGATCTCATCATAACCCTAAATTTATTTTCCTGATTTATGGAGTTTATCATAATCATTACTAAAGTAAGATGCAGCATATGATGAAAAATATCTTTTATTATTTAAAAAGTCAATACATAAGTCTGAAAGATTACAAAAAAATCCTATCAAAATATAAATTTCGATTAGCTTATAGGATAGATTCCTTTCAGATATGTGCTCAAGAATATTTTGAGCAAATCGATCACCAAATCTCCATATGAGATATAGACTTGGGTAATTCGATACTCTCTTACCTTAGGGTTTGGGGTGTCGGATTTATATGAAACATTCACAAACTGACTAGCTTAGATCTTGATCTGATAAATATTATTTTGAAAATATTTCTTCTACCTTCCTAATGGACATGAGATGTTCGTGAATCTTAAGGCATTCTTTTTAAAAAAAAAATTCGTTGATGAAGAAACTGATGTCATTAAGAACAAGCTTGGTGAAGCTTGATAGGCAGAAGAACCGACTTTGACACAAACCAACAGAACTGAAGTTGATTAGATCAAATCCGAAGTCTGATGTAAAGGCATCCTTAAAAAGATACGATAGAGTACCGTATCAACCGAACAGATGCTTTGGTTTCTAGATTCAGGATGAGAATTTGATCTCCCATACGGATGCCATACAAGGATCTAACTTTGAGAAGTGACTTGGAGCCATTAAATCTAAAATGAAGTTCATAAAGATCGATGATGTATAGACATTCTTTGATTCATCTAAAGGAGTTAAATCCATAGGGTGTAAGTGGATTTTAAATGGATAAGAGGTGCAGACGGAAAGATGGAGACCTATTAATTCTGTCCGATTGCCAAGAAATTTCATCAAAGTTATAGTGTTGACTATAACAAGATATTTTTCTTATGGTAATCCTCAAGTTCTTTCAGATTGAATTAAACTTCTCGGAGTTGGAACATATGTTTTGAATGTATGATTTCATTTAGAACAAAGCAGAATCCTGTACGTACAAATGGGCTGATAGTTCTATAATAGTATTCTGTGTTATTTGGGATGAAATTTCTTAATCAAAAATGATATTCCTATATTACAGAAAATAAAAGCTCGGTTGTCATCTCTATTCTCCATAAAGGTTTGAAAGGTTATAAGAACCATCCTTAAGTATTTATGAAATACTAAGGACCAATGACTTGTTTATGAAGAATCTGACTTAAAACCTATAGAATATAGATTTCAGTTTCTAATCAGATCAGAATGACAAAATTGTATCAGGTTATATTTTTATCCTAAAAAGAGGAGCAACATGCTGGAAAGGTTCCATGCAGTATTCAGTAGCCAGTTTTATTTGCGATATGGAGTTCTTTGTGGCATTTGATGCTGGTAAAAAAGTTGTTTGGTTATGAAAGTTTATTAGCGAGCTTGGAGTGGCACTCTCTAATAATGATCCAGTCCTTCTGTATTGACAACAGCACTGGAGTCATAGCTCAAGCTAAAGAACTGATGTTCCATCTAAGAACCAAACACTTTCTGCATCGCTATCACCTTATTCGATAAGATCAAAATAAAGTCAACCTAAGAAAGATCGATTGAAAAAAAAATTTGGCCGATCCATTGACTAGAGCAATCAGATCTAATAAGTTCAATGATCTCAAATGGAAGATGGGTATTTGATACCGATCTGGTTGACTTTAGTCTAAATGAGAATTATTGAAAAATATGTCCTAAAGCCAATCATCTAGGTTGTAGATGATTATGCTCCATACATGTCTATGAATTATAAAATTGATAAATATTATCTGGTAGATTCACCATAAGGCATACATCTTCCTAAATAGAACTCATATGTTATGATGAAGTCCTTAGAGCTACTTCCAAAATGATAAAGGAGGATTTATCATGTGGTTCTTAAATCCTACTCGCGATCAAATGATACAATTGTTACAAAGATGATAATTGTATCGAATATAGGTTATTATTTGCCATATTAGTTGGTTATCCTCTTAACCAAGATGTGTGGTAACATGAATATGACATATGAGTGAAATGTAGGAGTATGTTTCACTGAGCGTGACCACCTTCGGAGCACTCTACTGTCAAGGGTTGCTCTGATGGGATATGGGTATAAGTATCCCTCTAACCTGAGACTGCCTCAGTGACTTTTAAGCAACTCACTGTGCTTTAATGCTGGACTATCTGAATTTTTAATTCGATGATGAAAGATTTTTAGGTACAGTCAAGTACTTATAAAGTCTGAGTGTGAGTCAAGATGGGATTGACCGCTCCAAGTAAAATTGAAGATGGTGCATCACTGTGTTTTAATTCAGCAAAACTTCAGCCAAAGTAGTCCTAGTGAGGATTCACAAGATTTTTGAGGTTAAGATACAATGTGGACCACTCATCCTAGGTTGATAGTTTAATCTCATCCTTGAGCATTGAGAGTTAAAAAGATGAATTATACGGTAACTATATCCACATAGATCCTAGAGTATTGCTGGACATACATTCGGTCTATCCGGATGTCGGATCATATTACCAGATAGTTACATCAATTAGTACAAAAATTAGTTTTATACTACCAACTTAGATTCGAACCTATGGGGTCACATACATAAAAGTACCTATCTGATCAAATGGCGATCGACAATTATGAATCATTGAAGGGTTAATTATCAATATGATTGAAGATTAATTCTATGCAAAACTTATAATAAATTACTTATTAATAGTTGATAAATTAAAAAAAAATAATTAATTAATAATTTGATTGTTAATTATCTCAATTTAATTGAGCAATGGAGATTGGATCAGATCTAATTGAATTGGATTCAGTTCAATTTGCTTTAGATTGATTGGATGCATCCCTATTGGATAATAGGACTTGTTCTAATTGATCTTAAGAATGTAAATCAAATTTAATTGATAGAGATTAGTTTAATTTGATTTAAGTTTGATTGGATCAAATCTTATTAAATAATAGGCTTGATTGGATCAAGCTTTATTGATTATGATATGATCTTATATCCAAGAATCAATCCCTGGATTGATAGGGTCTTAATCTAACTAATTTTCTAATTGGATTAGGGCCTAATTGATTCCATAATTAGGCTAAGACTTAATTTGTTAGTTTGTTATAACTAATTCCTAAGTTGGTTAGGATTGGGTTCAAGAATTAGTTAGAGTTAGAACAAAATTCATGAATCCTATTTGGAATAGGACTTAACCAACTCCCTGAACCCATGTGTCTATTAATTCTCATGCCACATCTCCCTTTCACCATGAATAATCCATGCCCCACAAAGAAGTGCCATGCCTCTTCTTTCTTTGTGTAAGATGGCGCCCCTCCCCTTTCTTCTTGTCGCCTAAAAATAAGGAGGGGGCATCCAAGAGTTGGATGCCCCATATCTCATACGCCTAGGCCTTCTTCTCCAACCCCTTTTGAAGAAATTTTGTGGAACTTTTGTTGCTAGTTCTTAAGTATCAAAGAGAGACTCTTCTACTAGTTTTATAGTAAAAAATTAGAGAAGAAAGGTTCTTTCCAACAAGAGGAAGAGAAGGAGTAAGAAAGGTCTTCTTTCTTGTGCGCAGCCTTAGAGAAGGAGTTCTTTTCAAAAAAAAAATTTTATTTTTTTTAAGATAAAAATTAGATTGGATGTAATTTTTAATATAAAAATTTAGAGAATAAATATTAAAAAAATCTGGTTGGGTGTTTGGAGCTTCCTAAGGCTCTAGATCAAGGAGAAAAAGAGAAAAGAAAAGAGAAGAATGGTTCTTCTCTTGAGTCTTTCTTTTTAATTTTTCTAGAGTATAAGAATTCATATTATTGTCTATATAAAAAATTAAATTAGATTTAATTTTTATCATAAAAAATCAGAGAAGAAAAGTTTTTCTTGAAGGCGTGAAAGAAAGAGAGAAAGGTTCTCTCTTGTGTGTGGGAGAATTGAGAAGAAAAGGTTCTTCTCTTGATCTCTATTATAGAGATCTGATACATGGATCTAGGAAGAGAAAGAGAGGGTCTCCTTATTCTTCATCTTCTTCATATTCCTCTTAGATCAGCCAACAGCATGGTGTCTTTATGAGCTAGCACTCTCGGAGAGATCGACTAGCATAAGGGCTTCATGTGGATATCCGTAAAGGTCGAATGCGTGCGGTTGCTAAGCATCATGAAGAACTAACTATCATAGATTTTAGATATGGTAATCTGCTACTCGCACTCGGATATGAAGTTTTAAACTTAATTTATAATTTAGATATGATCTAATTTGATATAGATGTGATCTATATTTGCTAAATTTTGGATTTCAGATTTACAAACATGCATATTAGTTCATGTTATAGATCCTGTATGGTAGTTTTAGATTTGATCTATGCATGCATTATAGATTAAATTATTTAATCTATGGATGTTCCACTGTAAAATTTTAAAAATACATGCACAAAACCACCATGCTTCCCTTCATCACGAGTCGACTCAGGCTGACTTCGAGTCGACTTGACTGGTCTTCAAATCATCTCAAATAGTTTTCAAGTTGGCTCAATCTTAGGCAATAGAAATATGGCTCTCTATAATTTTTATCCTCTAAAACTAAATCATCTCGATTTTTCTTTGAATCGACTCGATTCTATTTCGAGTCAACTCAAAAATATTTTAAGTCGACTCAATCTCAGACCATAAAAAGTTATTCTCTGTTCTCTGAGATTGAGTCGACCTGGCTTGTTCTAAGTCATCTCGATACCATTCCACTCCTGTGTGCCATCTTCAAAACATGCCAGAGTCGACTCAATCTCCTTCAAATGATCTTTTTGCATGAAATTCAACTCCAACTTATGTCTCATTGGCTCAAGGTGTTCTTAATTTATTTCAATCCATTTCAATGGTGCTTTGCATCTACAAAAATATTCTGAAAAAAAAATCGAAAGATATTAGTATCCCTCTATGCTTCAATGTTTGGTCATCATTAAAATTATCCTTGGGGTCAATAGATTGGATAATGCTACATTAAGAAAAATTAAGAAAAAGAAGCTTAAAGTAGACCTTTAGTTCCAAAGAGTCAACTCTGGCATATATTTTTCAAGTGGCACAAACATGAAGTCAACCCCTATTTAGTATGAGCCGACTCTCTTAGTCAGACAGAATATAGATGTTTCAATACCAAACCTTGAGTTGACCCCTACTTAAGTACAAGTTGACTCTCTTAGATGAGACAAAGAAGTGTTTCTATGCAACAGTGCTCGAGTCGACCCCTACTTGACCTCAAGTCGACTCCACTCTGACTAACTACAATAATGGCTAATCCTACAGAAGTTTCAAATTTTTTTCAAATGTATTCAAATGACTAGTCGTTAGTCTCCAACAGCTAGAACTGCTAGTTTGCCCTTTTTTGGACAATTTAAAGGCATTAAAGCTTGATTAAATTAAGAAGAAATAAGAAAGAAATGCCAATCATTGAAAAAAAAGAGAAAAATAAAGCGTGTGCCAAAAACCATTTAAAAGAGATAAAAGCAATCAAATCCTTGAAGTATACAAAGAATTTCTCTGTGTATTGATTCAAAAGCTTCCTCAACATATTCTCCAAAGAACTTCATCGACTTTTTTTTTCCTCCATTGGGAGTTTTTATTGAGTTTTCATTTGCATCTCTTATTTTCTATTGTAAATAAGTTTCAATTTAGATTAAAATTTGAAAAAAAAATAATCCAAGCCTGAAATTAGATTGTGTTAGATTGAGAAAGTCTAGGAGTGGCTTTTAAGAAAGATTTTGTTTGATGAGCCTGAACAATCAACTGAATTTATATTATAACTTAAAAAATCAACTAAATTTACATTATAAATTGATAAATAATCTTTCTATAATCTGTGTAGATTATAGTGAAAATTATCAAGAAAATACTTGGAGAGTGGACGTAGATGCGGGGTTTGGTACCGAACCACTATAAATCTTTGATGTTTGTATATGGCTTTTTTTTAGCTTATCTTGCATCCTCATTACTTAATTATTTTAGCTTTTGTTAATTTATATCATCTCACCATACTTCACATACTTTTAAATTTATGCAAATAAGTTTAATTTTTGAAAAACCCATTTCAGCCCCCTCTATTGGGTTTTCTTTCTTGGCAATAAAAAAATTAGAGCTAATTCCAAGCTTCAAAGGGTCGACTGTAGCATGTAAAGTTCAAGAGATACAATATGTGAGTCAATCCTTATAAAGCATGAGTTGACTCTCTCAGGCAAGATAAAAAATTAAAATTTTTAGTCTAAATCTCTAGTTGACCCCAATTCTTCTCGAGTTAACCCCTAACTAAGTTCAAGTCGACCCTCAGTAGTTGAGCCTACTCTCTTAGGTAAGGCAAAAATCCATATTTTTCAAACTAAATCTCAAGTCAATCCCAACCTATCTCAAGTCAACTCCATTTAGCTCGAGTCGACGTTTACTTGATTTGAGCTAATTTCACTATAGCTGACAGCTCTAATAACTAATTTTGCAGAAGTTGCAGAAATAGATAGAATAGCTATAACAACTAGTTTTTAGTCTCTGATAGATAGAAACTTTTTTTTGGATATTCAAGTTGGCTAAATTGCTACCAAATACATTGAAGAAGATAGAGACAGAGAAAATTCAATAAATATTAAGTGTGTATTCAAGAAAGAGCTCTAACTTTCCAACCACCAAAATCTTAAAGTCTTCAATAATTTTCAAAAGAAAAAGAGAGCATTCATTGCACTTAATGAATTTCTCACAAGCTCCAACAATATTTAGTATTGTTTTTTAGGAGCTTTTTCATTCATGTTTGAAAATGTATCTTTACTTTTCTGTTGTACTTAAGTTTGAATTAGAATTGAAACTTTGGGAAAAGTTCATCTAAGCCTTGAATTGGAGTATAATTTTGTATAAGCCTAGGAGTGGCTTAAAGGGATGCTTTTGATTGATTTTTATTGAGAAAATCAACTGAATTTTGATTGTGAGCTCAAAAAAATAATCAAGCTATAATCTAAGAAAGATTATAGTCGAATTCTCAAGAGGTGCTTAAAAATTGGACATAGGTGCCAAGTTTAGCTCTAGACCCCTATAAAATTGTGATTGCTTGTACTTTGGTTATTCTTTTCTTTATATTCATTTACATCTTCATATTTTGTTTATATTGCATCACTCTCACTTCATTACTACTTGACATAGTTTAAATTATATACACATTAAACTTTATATCTTGAAAAAAATTCTATGCACATTAAGCTTTACATTTTGAAAAATCTAATTCATCCTCCTCTCTTGGGTTGTCCATCTAGGCAACATCGTAGAAGTCACTAAAAAGTCTCTTGACTGCTTAGACTGTTGGAAATTGTGTCACAAAGCCAATTGTCAGCCTGTTGACAGTTGTGTCTATCATTAAAATTATATATGAATTATTAAATTAATAAATATTATTTGATTTTTTCATCACTGTGTACATCTCATTTTGAACTTCTGTTATGTGATGAAGTCCTTAGAACTATTTGATTCGATATAGGAGGATATATCGTTTAGTCCTTAAATGAGTTTGCGATCAAATGATATGCTAGTACTAGGACGATAAACATATCAAGTATAGGTCGTTGTGTATCATATAGGTTGGTTGTCCTCTTAACCAAAGAGCGTGGAGATATTGGTATAGCATGCAAGTAAAATATAAGAGTATATTTCATTGAATGTGACCAACTCTGGAATACTCTGCTGTCAAGAGTCACTCCAAAGGGATATAAGTATAAGTGTCCCTCCGTCCTGAGATCACCACAGTGACTTGCAAGCAACTCACTATGCTTTGGTGCCAGACTATCTAAATTTTTAATTCAGTGATGAAAGATTTCTAGGCATAGTCAAGTACTTATGAGGTTGGTGTGTGAGTCAAGATAGAATTGACCCCTCCGAATAAGTAAGTGTTAATGTATCAGTGTATTTCAATTCAGTAAAACTTTGGTCGGGGTAATCCATGTGATGAATTTTGAAAATTAAAATACAATATGGATGACCATGTCAGGGTTGGCAGTTAAACCCTAGGTCACCTTGAGAATTTAGATCAAAGGAATGAATTATACAGTAACTATATTCAAATAGGTTCTTGAGTGTTGCTTAGCATACATTCGGCCTATCCGGACGTTGGGTACCATTGCTAGATGGTTACTCCAATTGGTACAGAAATCAGTTTCTGTACTACCAACTTAGGTTTGAACCTATGAGGTCACACATTAGAAGTTTCTCTCCAATCACTTGGCTAATCTGAAGAGTTTCAGTCAACAGGGGCTCTGGTGAAGAGTCCCACTGGCCGGAGACTCTTGAGAAGAGTCCCACTAGACTTGGACTCTATTATTAATGAAGGATTAATTAGTGATTAGATTACTAATTAGTTCAATTTGATTGAGCATTAAAGTTTGGATCAAGTTTGATTGAATTTGATTAAATCAAAGTCTGATTAGGTTAAGAGATGACCTAATCGGTAAGGAAGAAATGATCCTGATTTGATCGGATCTATGACTCAATTAATTTATTAATTTGATCAAATTTAGTTAAGATTATAAGAATATAATTAGATTAGATTTATCATATTTTATTTGGATCTAACTGGATTGGATTTGAAAGAAATCCAATTGGTTAAATCCTAGAGTCTCAAATGAGTAGGACTCTATGTGGGGAAAATTCAGTGCAGAGGTAAAATGATAATTTTAAAACTTTTTCAAAATCACTATTTTACAGTAAAAATTATTAATTAATCTAATTAATTAATAAAAATTTATCTACACTAGGATCTAAATATGATATATAGCATGCATGCATTTAAATTTAAAATTCGAATTTGAACAGTAAACACTTTACTATAATGTGTTCAAAAATAATACCTTTGTGCGGGTAGTAAATCACCGCAATCTGATCATCATCGGGAGAGTCTGATCATCGTGATGCAGCCACATAGCGTGTCTAGCCTCTACGGATCATCCACACGAAGCTTCTGATCTGATCGACTCCTCACGAGTGCTAGCTCATTGTAGAGCCCTTTCGACGGTCGATGCTGATCGTGAAGTGAAAATTTAGTGCAGGGACAAAATGATAATTTTAAAACTTTTTCAAAATTACTATTTTACAGTGGAATTATTAATTAATCTTATTAATTAATACTGATTAACCCTACACTAGGATCTAAATATGATACAACAGCATGCATTTAAATTTGAAATTCAAATTTGAATCAGTAAACGTTTTACAGTACTGTGTTCAGAACACATCACCTTTTGCGGATAGTCGATCATCGTAATCTGATTACTGTCGGGGGGCTTTGATCGTCACGTTGCAGCCACACAAATGTCTGGCCTCTGCGGATCATTCACACGAAGCTCCCGTCTGATCAGCTCCTCACGAATGCTAGTTCGTGGTTTCACCCTTTTGATGGCAGATGTTGATCGAACTCCTTCGATCGATGTGTGCCAACTTCTTGAATGCTTCGGATCATTTGCACAGTTGCTTGAGAGGCTAATGGATCTCTCCCTAAAATTTGGTGGACTCACGACACTCGTGGCACACCAATCTCACTTCCCGAAACCTAGGTAGAAACCCTAGGGTACACACCAAAAACCCTGCGCCTAATTTTCTCTCTTTTCTTTCTTTTTCTCTCGGAAGGTTTTGGACCTTCACCTTGCACAGAAGCCTTCCTCACGCCCCAAAGTTTCTTTCCTAATATTTCTATGCATGTCCCACCTTTCTCCTCTTTTTTAAAACAACATCGAACGTGTCTTATCTGCGTGAGAGGATAAAGACAAGAGGTTACACATTTGAATTCAAATCAAATTTGAATTCAAACGAAAACCAACTTATCCCTATCCTTTTGGGCATGAGAAGAGAAGGGGTGTGGCTCTTTGTGCATGGAAAATATTTCATGAGAAACCTTTTCTCATGTAAGTAATGTGGCGCACAAAATGGATAAGGATGAAAGGGCAAGTGATAAGTTATCCATTCAAATTCAAACATGCTTTGAATTTGAATGGCTAACTAACTATTTTATCCATCCATATGATGCACAAATGAGGGCGTGGGGAAGGGTTTTGTGTGAGAAAAATTTCACGAGAAGTTTCTTCTCGTGAATTCAAATGGGTGCAAGGAAGTTGGGTGTCGCAGGGAATTTAAAACAAGGTTGTTTGATTCAAATTGAGCCAACCTAGTTTAAAATAGGTTAAGCACAATTAGACCAGATTAAACCCAACATAATTAGGCTTAATTAGACTCAATAAAATCCTAATCAAATCAGGAATTAACTAAACCTAACTCCTGATCAAAACAGGGACTAAACCACCTTAGCGATTAGGTCAACATTTAACCTAATCGGGTCAATCCAAACTGAATCTAATTCAATTGGACTTGATCCAAAAATAATTACTCAATCAAATTGAGTTAATTAGTGATTAAATCACTAATTAAACCTCTCATAAATATTGAGTCCAAATCCGATGGGCAATCAGGCATCAGAGACCATCGATATGAAACCCTGATCAAAGACTTCAAATTTCAAATTCAAAATTTGAAATTCAAAATTTTGACCCCGGTACCCAAAATGTGTGGAACTCATGATCAGAGAATCCTAATTCTCAATCATAGAGTCCCAAATAGATAAGACTCATAATCAGCCATCAGATCAGAAAGGAACCTCTAATGTGTGTGACCCCGCAGGTTCGAACCTAAACCGGTAGCACAGGAACCAATTCCTGTACTAATCGAAGTGACCATCTAGCAATGGTACCCGATGATCAGATAGGTCGAATAATCACAATCACAACATTCAGAACCTACGTGAATATGGTTACCGTATAATTCATCCCTTTTGACCCCTGTGTTTAGGACGACTCAGGGTTAAACTGTCAACCCTGATGATATCATCCGAATCGTGCTCAACTCAATTAGTCCTGTGACTCCTCACTAGGACTACCCTGGCCAAGGTTTTGCTAAATTGAAACATAACTGTACACAGCTCCTAAACTGGAGTGGTCAATCCCATCTTGACACACGCACCGACAAGTCAAGTACTTAACTACACCCAGCAGCCTTTCGTCACTGAATTAGAAATTCAGGTAGTTCAATGCCTAAGTGCAGTGAGTTGCTTGCAAGTCACCGTGGCGGTCTCAGGTCGGAGGGACATTTATACCCATATCCCATCGGAGCAAATCTTGACAGCAGAAATAGGTCCGGAGTTGGTCACGTTCAGTGTAGATGTACCATTACATCTCACCTGTATGCCATACCAGTGTCTCCACACTCTTTGGTTATGAGGACAACCAACCCATATGGCACACAACGACCTATGCTCGATAAACATTGTCGTCCTTGGTAACAACGTATCATTTGGTCGCGAACATGTTTAAGGACTAAGCGACAAATCCTCCTTTGTCGAGTCTAAATAGTCCTAAGGACTTCACCACAACACAGGAGTTCATTAGAAGATGAAACATTTGTGATGAAAAAATACCAAAATAATTTTTATTTATTTATAATTCATGTACTAATACAAAAAGGAGCACAACCGTCAACAGGCTGACGATTGGCTTTGGGACACTATTCCCAACAATCTCCCACTTGGCCTAAAGCCTATCGGTGCAGTATCTAATACCCATCTTCGACTTGTAGTCGTTGAACTCCTTCACCGCAATGGCTTTAGTGAATGGGTCGGCCAGGTTCTCCTTCCCGTCGATCTTCTGAAGGTCGACGTCACCTCGATCCACGATCTCCCAGATGAGATGGTTGCGACGCAGAATATGCTTCGTCCGCTGGTGTGCCTTTGGTTCCTTCGCCTGAGCAATGGCTCTAGAGCTGTCGCAGTAGAGCAGAACTGGACCAACAAGGGAGGGTGCTACTCCAAGCTCGGTGATGAATTTTCTCAGCCACATCGCTTCTTTGGCAGCATCTGATGCAGCAATATACTCCGCCTCACATACTGAATCAGCCACAGTGTGCTGCTTGGAACTCTTCCAGCAGACAGCCCCACCATTAAGGGTAAAAATAAATCCTGACACACTCTTGCTATCATCGTGATCAGACTGGAAACTAGAGTCTGTAAACTCTATAAGTCTCAAGTCCGATTCACCATATATAAGCCATTGGTCCTTAGTATTTCTTAAATACTTCAGGATGGTTTTAACAACCTTCCAGTGATTCTCTCCTGGATCAGATTGGTATCTACTCACTACCCCTAGTGAGTATGCCACATCTGGTCATGTACATGTCATGGCGTACATGATAGATCCCACTGCCGAAGCATATGGAATCCTACCCATACGCTCTCTCTCTTGAGGTGTTGTCGGACAATCCCTCTTCGAGAGAGAAATTCCATGGCCTATCGATAGATAGCCTTTCTTGGAATTTTCCATGCTGAACCTTTTCAGTATAGTATCAATGTACGTGGACTGGGATAAGCCAAGCAACTTTTTGGATCTATCCCTATAGATCCTCATCCCTAGGATGTAGGAAGCTTCTCCCAGATCCTTCATGGAGAACTGTGACGATAGCCAAATCTTTATTCCCTGTAATGCAGGGACATCATTTTCGATTAAGAGAATGTCATCCACATACAATACAAGAAATACTACTACTGGACCATTAGCCCACTTATAAATGCAGGGCTCTTCTCCGTTCTTAATGAAGCCATACGTTTTGATCATCCTATCAAAACGTATGTTCCAACTCCGAGATACGTGCTTAAGTCCATAAATGGATCTCTGTAGCTTGTACACCTTAGACTCATCTGTGGATGTGAACCCTTCAGGTTGTATCATATACACCTCTTCGTCCAGCTCTCCGTTTAGGAAAGCTGTCTTCACATCCATCTGCCAGATTTCATAGTCCAGATGGGCAGCTATCGCAAGCATAATCCGAATGGATTTGAGCATTGCCACAGGAGAAAACATCTCATCATAGTCTATACCATAACGTTGACGATATCCCTTGGCAACCAGACGGGCTTTATAGGTCTCCACCTTTCCGTCTGTGCCCCTCTTCCTTTTGAAGACCCATTTACACCCTATGGGTTTTACTCCTTCGGATGGGTCAACCAATGTCCACACATCGTTGACCTTCATGGACTCCATTTCGGATTTCATGGCCTCTAGCCATTTCTCAGAGTCAGGTCTCTGCATTGCATCCATGTAGGTGATCGGATCCTCATCATTTTCATCAAGTTCGACAGGATCACCATCCCGGACCAAGAAACCATAGTATCTGTCTGGTTGATGTGGTACTCTACCAGACCGCCTTAAGGGTGCATAATCAATAGGCTCCGGATCTGATCTAATCAAATTCGGTTCAGGTTCAGTAACATGTGTCGATTTTTCCACCTGTCGAACTTCGTCAAGTTCGACTTTAGAGGCAACAGTTCCTTCACTAAGAAACTCCTTTTCTAAAAAGATTGCCTTAAGGCTGACAAACACCTTTTGCTCATCAGTAAGGTAGAAATAATACCCTTTGGTCTCTTTTGGGTACCCTATAAAATTACACTTGTCAGACCTAGGTCCAAACTTGTCTGTAATTAAACGTTTAACATAAGCCGGACATCCCCAAACCCTAAGGTGCGAGAGTACTGGCTTACGTCCTATCCATATCTCATATGGCGTTTTGGCTACAGACTTACTTGGAACTCTATTTAGAAGGTAACAAGCCGATTCGAGCGCATATCCCCAGAGGGAGATCGGCAGACCAGCAAACCCCATCATGGATCGAACCATGTCTAACAGGATCCGATTCCTCCTTTCAGACACACCATTATGCTGTGGTATTCCAGGAGGAGTCCACTGAGAGAGAATCCCATTCTCCCCTAGATACGTCAGAAACTCATTGGAAAGGTATTCACCTCCTCGATCAGATCGAAGAGTTTTAATACACTTCCCAGTTTGTTTTTGTTGCCCAGCTATGCAACCCAAGAGGGGGGGGGTGAATTGGGTTTTAAAAAATTTAAGCTTAACTAATTACTTATGAAAAGTATTTGTTAGAAGCTTGATGAATGAGGAGAAAGACTTTAGTTCAAGATTAATTACCTAAAGCAAGAATGCAAGGATATAATAAAGAAATAAAGAGAAACAATAAAGCACACCACAAACATAAGGATTTATAGTGGTTCGGTGCCAACCTTGCACCTACATCCACTCCCCAAGCTCCTACTTGGGAATTCCAATCCACTATACTTGTATTCAATCCGAATACAAACGTCGGAACCTCTGACACTAGCTATCCCAAGCTAGTCCACTTGTTTCTCGGGTACAAGCCAACCAAAACACTCCGATTTCAGGTTCGGATCAACCTTCCCTTGTTTTGGAAACCCTCCAAAAACAAGAACAATTACTCACAAAGAATAAGACAGTTTAGAGCATAAATAAGTACAAGAATAGCTCCTTAAATGAGCGAATATAACATTAAATGCACTTTACTCAAATGAAGAATCTCCTTTTGGATTTCCTCAAGATGGATGAAGAGTTGAATGAATGCTTGAGGAATAGGTGAGCTTTGATTGAAGGCTTCTTGAAGGCTTTGAAAGAGCTCTTGATCAAGGTTGAAAAGTTGGCTTGAAAAACCCTCTCTTTGAATGCTCTTGAATGCCCTTTTGAACGCTCTTGCTTTTCTCTTTCAAAATCTCTTGTATGTCTCTTGTGTATATTGTAGATCTCTTGTATCTCTCGTGTATATTGTAGATCCCCCTTTTTGTTTTTCACCTTTTGAAACCTTTTATAGCTTTAAGAAACAAGGAAAAACATTTTAGACAGAAAAAGAGCCGTTAGAGCATTTAAAGTGAGCATTAAAGGCAACTAAAATGGGCAAAAAACTAGCCGTTGCGGACAATTCCCGTCGCAGGGGTCGACTCATGCTTCAGGGGTCGACTCATGAGTCGACCTCTGTTGCAAAAACCAGAGATTTGGGTTTCTGGATATTTTGGCCCAAAACAGCAGAAGTCGACTCATGAGTCGACTCATGCCTTGTGGGTCGACTCATGAGTCGACTCATGCCTTGTGCCAAGCCAAAAAACCAGCGTGCCAAGGGAAATTTTAGCGTGCCAAGCAGCTCATTGTGCCATGAGTTGACTCATGAGTCGACTCATGCACTTCAAACATTCATAACTTCAAAAATATAAGTCCAAAAATAATGAAATTTTCACCAATAGATTACAAATCACTTGTTCTACCAAATGATACTATCAAATCAGGATTTTAGTAAAATTATGATTTTGCCCCTGAAGAGTATAAAGACTTTTTCAAATAAAAATATTTGTATCCCTTCAATCTGCTTTGTAATCATCAAAATCAATCTAGGAGCAACAATCTTCCTCTTTTTGATGATGATAAAATACTTGAACAAAAGTATTTATGTGAATGCATTATAGATTTATATGCTTGAAAAGAGTATGATTCTTTTGGCATGTGATATAAATGGTCATATGCAAGAATAGTTTGCCCATTTGCTTAAAGATTTGAAGATATGCTCATTGGATTATGTGATTTTGGTGTTAGAACAGAAAACTTATTTTTGTTATCAGATCAAGCTGTATTTTGAAAATTTGCTCATTCTCATTTGATTTTAGTTTTAGCATCAGAGCAAAAAATAATTATGTGCTTTAATTGCTTTTGATACAAAAAATAATTATGTGTGCCAAAGCATGTTTAAGAGTTGATTTGGAAAGTGTATTAGATCATTTTGAGTTTAAGATGTATCAGAGCAAGAGAAAAATAAATTTTGCAATGTATCGAAGCAAGAAAAATAATTTTACAATGTTATCAGAAAAAAATTTTTACAATGTATCAGAGCAAGTTAAAAATTTTAAGATGTATCAGAGTAAGTTAAATTTCTTAAGATGTATCAAGGCAAGTTGAATTTCTTAAGATGTATCAAGGTAAAAAAAATTTCAAAAGATGTATCAGAGCAAGTTGGAATTTTGAAGTATATCAGAGCATATTTAAATTTTTAAAGCAAATCAGAGCATATGTAAAGAAGTAATTTAAAAGTTACTTATTTGCATTGTACTTAGCATTGTACTTTTGATATTATTCTTTAAATTCTCCAATTCATTCATTAATTTCTCATAGTTTGTAGTTTTGCTTTTGATGGGTTGCTTTTTCTTTAATTGCTCATACTTTATGGTTTTGCTTTTGATGGATTGCTTTTTCTTTAATTGCTCATAATTTATGGTTTTGCTTTTGATGGATTGCTTTTTCTTTAATTGCTCATAATTTATGGTTTTGCTTTTGATGGATTTTTTTTTTTTGTTTAATTTCTCCCCCTTTTTGACATCATCAAACATGGTTAACTCCTCCTTTTTCTGAAACATTCTTTAATTTCTCCCCCTTTAGAGTTTATCACAGATGTTTGCTCCCCCTTAATACAGCAATTATTAACAGCAAACAACAATAAAGAGAAGATAATATTTCAACAAGGAGAATATATATATCCAAAATATGATCGACATCATTACAAAAGGTAGAAATATAAGTAAAAGATGATACCATAAAACCATAATTGTTTCAATACATAGTTCATAATATAAAAGTCAACCAGCTAATTGTCAATACATGGCCCCAAAATACAGATCCTAGAACAAGACACTAACACCTAGGATTTAGTAATGATCATGACAAGTCATGGATCGGAGTCATCAGATATGGGATGAGAAGCTGATGGATCTCGATCAGAAGTGCGTCCTCTACCCCGTCTGCCTCTGGCATGAGCAGGAGAGCGAGATGAACTGGGTGGCTGAGAACGCTGAGAGGCTAAGGACTGAACAGAAAGGGTGAGTCTGATGAAATCAAGTACGTTCAGTACTCTGGAAACAGACTGAAGTAGAGCAGTGAACTGAGTGGATGCATGCTCACTCGATCCTCGGATCTCTTTCCTCAGTAACTCATATCCACCCTCCAGTGCTCCTCTGAGCCTGCCAGCCTCTGCAGTGAGGTCTGTGACCTCAATAGTGGACTCCTTTGGCTGAGGATAGCCCAAAGCAAGGACTTGCCCCTGCAAGTCAAGAACTCTGCCAGTCAGTCTCCAGACGGTGTCCTCAAGCTGCTGAATCCGGATGGACTGATCTGATATCATCTGAAACACAGTGGATATGTGGGGAGTCATGGTCTGATCAGAAGAAGTGGCTCCTGGTGCAAAAGTAGTACTGCTCCACTGACTAGATAGCAAAGAGGCCACACGCTGTGATATCTGCTCGATCTGATCGTCAGCCAGTCTGAACTCTGATTGAGGTGCTCTGCTCTCTGGCTGATACACTGGTGTGGGCATCCTAGTAAACTCTGAAAGGCCAGCCTCTGTATCAGGAATGAACTGGATATCTGGTGATGCTGCCCTGAAGTCATGAATAGGAGATGATGGACCTTCTTCTTCAGCTCTGTCTTCAACTCTGTCTTCAGCTCTATCTTCAGTTCTCTCCCCAGCTCTCTCCTCAGCTCTCTCCTCAGATCCCTTGATCCAACCACCATCAGTCTTTGTAAATCCCATTCGGTGCAGGGTGTGTTGGTTGAAGGTGTCCACATGAGAGAGCTTAGTAGAAGCCTCCCCCTCACAGCTAACTCCAAACCTCCTAAATACTCGAGTAAGGGCCATACCAAAAGGCAAGTGTGCCTTGGATCTGTTCAAAGTCTCTCTCATGGCCTCTATCATAAGTGCAGGGAGGTTCAGGGGGGTCTGAGTGATGACATGAAACATGATACAAACATCTCTGCTGGAAAGTAAATCATGCCTACCACTCCTAGGAAAGAAGAGCTTCGTTACCATCTGATGCAGGATCCTCATCTCAATGGACAAAATCTTTGCTTCCAATTTCTTTAAACTCCCTGAATAAGTTTCCCCTAGTATAACACTGATCCCCTCTTCTTTTACTGGGAGTTCCATATAAGAGTAACCCTCACTAGGCAAATGAAGTATTTCTCCCAATATACTAGAATCCAAGCAAATATCAATACCCTTGACTGTTGAAGTCACTGACCCATTTTCATAATGTAGATTCTGGTAGAATTCTCTAACTAGGTCAACATAGGTGACTTCCTTAAGGGAGCAGTAGAAACCCCATCCTTGGTTTTTAATCTTGGTTGCAAATGTAAAACCCTCTTTTTCAAAGAACCGAAAATCTATATTCTTTCCGGTTTCAACTTTTCTATCAGATAGAGGATTCTTACTGGGGCTTAGGGAGGATTGAGGGGGACCTTGAGCAGATACTGAAGCTGGAGTGGGAGCAGTGGAAGACTGAGTAGCTTGCCTTTTCTTTCGGACATTTTCTTCAAGCTCACGGACTGACTTTCTTCTTTGGGGAAGCTTCATCTTCGGAGCCATATTCACTACAGTAGCAAGCAAGGAGACTTGGAGGAACAAGTGAATGAGTGGAGGAGGGATCACAAGAGAGTGAAGAGGGATTTTGGTGGAGAAAAGAGGTGGATTTGGGAAGAACGGTGGAGTGCTAGGGCACGCTCCAACCGTGCCAAACAATGGGAGAAGGAGTTTTGCTCAAAGATAAGTTTTTAGAATGATAAACTTGAGCTTTTGGAACCAGGATAGATATTGGAAATTGAGCTCTAAGAATTTTTGACATCAATTCTTGGAAATTGAGAAAAAATTTAGGCATATGGATCTAGAATTCCTAGATTTCTCCTAATTTCACAGAATCTATCCTCACTAAGGGCCTTTGTAAAGATATCAGCTAATTGATTTTCAGTGCAAACATATTCAAGAATTATATTTTTGTTTTGAACATGTTCTCTTATAAAATGATGTCTTATTTCAATATATTTGGATCTTGAGTGTTGAATTGGATTTTTAGATAGATTTATGGCACTTGTGTTGTCACATCTTATTGGTGTTTCATTAAGTTTGATTCCAAAGTCTTCGAGTTGTTGCTTAATCCACAAGATTTGAGCACAACAACTTTCGACTGCAATGTATTCGGCCTCAGCCGTAGACAGTGCCACCGAATTTTGTTTCTTGCTAAACCATGAGATTAGGTTAACTCCAAGAAATTGGCAAGTTCCACTTGTGCTTTTTCTATCTAATTTACATCCAGCAAAATCAGCATCTGAATATCCTAATAAATCAATTTGTGAGTCCTTAGAGTACCATAACCCTAGAGTTTGAGTACCATTTAAGTATCTAAGGATTCTTTTAACAGCATTCAAATGAGATTCTTTAGGATTAGATTGATATCTAGCACATAAACAAACACTAAACATGATATCAGGCCTACTTGCAGTTAAATATAATAATGAGCCAATCATACCTCTATAGTATTTTAAGTCTACACATTTACCTTCATCATCCTTGTCAAGCTTACATGAGGGACTCATTGGTGTGCCAATTGGTTTGCAGTTCTCCATTCCAAATCTTTTGAGTAGTTCCTTGGTGTACTTGCTTTGGGTGATGGAGATTCCCTCTTTTGATTGTTTGATTTGGAGTCCGAGGAAGAAGGTGAGTTCTCCCATCATGCTCATCTCGAACTCCCCCTGCATAAGCTTAGCGAAGTCTTGACAAAGGGATTCATTAGTAGACCCAAAAATTATGTCATCAACATAAATTTGTATAACTAGCATAACATTTTGATTTCTTTTAATAAAGAGGGTTGTATCTACATTACCTCTTGAAAAACCATTATTTAGTAGAAATTTGCTTAGCCTATCATACCATGCTCTAGGTGCTTGTTTTAATCCATATAAAGCTTTATTTAATCTAAAGACATGATTAGGAAAAGCATGATTTTCAAATCCAGGGGGTTGTTCTACATATACTTCTTCAGCAATATATCCATTTAAAAATGTACTTTTAACATCCATTTGAAATAATTTGAATTTCATAAAGCAAGCATATGCAAGTAGAAGTCTAATAGCTTCTAATCTAGCAACAGGTGCAAAGGTTTCATCAAAATCAATTCCTTCTTCTTGATTATATCCCTTAGCAACCAGTCTTGCTTTATTTCTAATTACATTTCCATGCTCATCTAATTTGTTTCTAAAGACCCATTTTGTGCCAATTATTGAATAATTTTTAGGTCTTGATACTAAGGTCCAAACATTATTTCTTTCAAATTGATTAAGTTCCTCTTGCGTTGCATTAATCCAATTATGATCATTTTCAGCTTCTTCAAAAGTTTTAGGTTCAAGATGAGATACAAAAGCACAATGATTAACTACATCTCTAAGTGAAGAATGGGTTTTTACCCCATGCATAGGATCACCAATAATTAACTCCTTAGGGTGGTTGTGAACATACCTCCATTCCTTGGGTAGGTCATTTGTACCTTGAGGTTGTTCTTGAATTTCTTCACCTCTCTCATCTTGTTTGTCTTCTTGATCCTTGTCTTCTGGAGTTGCTGAATCTTTCAGAGAGATCTCCTTCATACCTTCTATTAGTGGATCTGCATCCTCAACACCCTCATTCTTCCTTGAAGGAAGATCGTTAGATTCATCAAAAACAACATGTATGGACTCCTCAACTACTAAAGTTCTTTTGTTGAAAACTCTAAATGCTTTACTAGTGGAGGAGTAACCTAGAAAGATTGCTTCATCTGATTTTGCATCAAATTTACCAAGTCTTTCTTTGCCATTATTTAATACAAAACATCGGCAACCAAAAACATGAAAATATGCAATATTTGATTTTCTTCCTTTCCAAAGTTCATAGGGGGTTTTCTTTAAAAATTGTCTAATCAAAGCACGATTTAAAATGTAACATGCTGTGTTAATTGCTTCCACCCAAAAATATCTTGGAAGGTTGCTTTCACAAAGCATGGTACGGGTCATTTCTTCTAAGGTTCTGTTTTTCCTTTCAACTACCCCATTCTGTTGGAGTGTCCTAGGAGCAGAGAAGTTATGGCCAATTCCATTTTCATCACAAAAATTTTCAAAGTCTTGATTTTCAAATTCAGTTCCATGATCACTTCTAATATTTTGAATTGAAAACTCTTTTTCATTAGTGACTTTTCGGTGAAATTTAGTGAACATATGAAAAGTTTCATCTTTGTGTGCCAAAAAGAAAACCCAAGTAAAATGAGAGTAATCATCTATAATTACAAAACCATATCATTTTCCTCCTAAACTAGTGGTTCTAGTTGGTCCAAATAAGTCCATATGCAAGAGCTCTAAAGGTCTAGAAGTTGAAACAATATTTTTGGATTTAAATGAAACTCTAGTTTGTTTACCTAATTGGCATGCATCACAAATTCTATCCTTTTCAAAATTCAGTTTTGGCAAACCAAGAACTAATTCTTTCTTAATTAATTTTGAAAGAGAATGCATGCTAATATGTGCAAGTCTACGATGCCAAAGCCAACTAGTCTCATTAACTTTAGCATTCAAGGAAACTAGGCATTGCATGTCTAATTTGGCTAAATCATTCAAATCTACCATATAAACATTGCCATGCCTATGTCCTATAAATTTAATGCCATTGTTAATAGGACTAGTCACAATGCAAATAGATGATTCAAAAACAACTTTATACCCTTTATCACAAAATTGACTAATGCTAAGTAAGTTATGCTTTAAACCTTTAACTAACAAAATATTTTTAATATATTTGGAGGGAGTGATACCAATGTTACCTATCCCGATGATCTTTCCTTTGCCATTATCTCCAAAGGTGACCATCCCTCCATCCTTAGCATCAAGCATGATGAATTGTGATTCATCACCAGTCATGTATCTCGAGCATCCACTATCAAGATACCATTTCCTGTTTCCTCCTTGGGATGCTAGACACACCTGCAAGCAAAAGTCAAGTTTCTATCTTAGGTACCCAAGCTTCCTTGGGTCCTTTTAGGTTAGTCAAAATGGTTCTTTTTGGAACCCATATTTTCTTTATAGTTATGTTTGCAGATTTGTTAATAAGGCATGTGTATGATTTATGTCCTATTCTACCACATTTGAAACAAGTAATATTTGTAGACTTGTTACTTGAATAATTTACATAAATATTCTTCAGAAATTTTTGTTTCTTCAAGGGGTTATAGCCAAGTCCAGCCTTATCATATACAGCTTTTTGATTATCAAGAATCATATTTAGTTTGTTTGAACTTAAGGTGAACTTATCTACTATAGGTTTCAGCTTGTTAATTTCATTCTTTAAGCTTTGATTTTCTTGAATCAAGGTGGATTTTTTAATTGAAAGGTTTTCAGCTTGTTTCACTAAGGACTGATTTTCCAATTTCAGTTCTTTATTTTTCATCCCTAGTTTCTTTAATTCATCAATTAAATCATAGAATGCTTCATGCAATTCTTCAAAAGTAAATTCACTAGGGGATTCAGAAGTTACCTCATTTTCGTGTGCCATAAGGCACAGGTTGGCTTGTTCTGTTGAGGTTTCCTCATCGGAGCTTGAGTCATCACTCGCACTCCAAGTCGCCATCATTGCTTTCTTTTTGAACTTTTTGGGACCTTTCTTCAGTTGTGGACATTCGGATTTGAAATATCCCGGCTTCTTGCACTCGTAGCATATAAGGGGTTGATCTTTCTCTTTCTCTTTGCTTTGTTCCCCTTTTGTGAATGACTTCTTTCTCATCTCCTGTTTCCTTTTTCTTAGAAACTTCTTAAATCTCCGGGTGATGAGAGCCATCTCTTCATCCTGTTCTTCATCTTCAGTATCATCTGTTTCATCATCAGGCGAAGCTGTGGATTTGAGGGCAATGGTTCTTTTCTTTTTGACTTCATCCTCTTGATGTTGCTTCATGCTAAGTTCATGAGTCATCAAGGATCCAAGAAGCTCTTCTAGAGGTAGAGTGTTCAAGTCCTTTGCTTCTTGGATGGCAGTCACTTTGGCTTCCCAAGTTCTTGGCAATGACCTGAGAATCTTCCTTACAAGCTCACTGTTAGTATAAGATTTGCCAAGACTCTTCAAACCATTAATTATATCAGTAAAATGAGTAAACATAGCAGTTATGGACTCATCATGCTCCATTTTAAATAATTCATATTTATGCACAAGCATGTTTATTTTAGACTCTTTTACTTGATTTGTTCTCTCATGGGTTACTTCTAACCTATCCCATATTTCTTTAGCAGATGCACAAGTAGAAATGCGATTAAATTCATTTGCATCAAGTGCACAATAAAGAACATTCATAGCTTTAGCATTTAATTGTGCCAATTTCTTATCAACATCATCCCATTCTTTCTCGGATTTGGTTGACTCCTCACCATCTATAATCTTGGTGGGTGTGTGAGGACTGTTCACTATGATACTCCACATATCATAGTCGAGTGCTTGTATGAATATCTTCATCCGAGCTTTCCAATAGGTGTAATTAGACCCATTGAAAAGTGGAGGTCGGTTGGTAGATTGCCCCTCGGCTAGAGAAGTACCGACATGGGTTGCCATAGATCTTTGGCTCTTTGATTGTTAGATCAAAGAAGGGCTAGAGCACCGGGCTCTGATACCACTTGTTGCCCAGCTATGCAACCCAAGAGGGGGGGGGTGAATTGGGTTTTAAAAAATTTAAGCTTAACTAATTACTTATGAAAAGTATTTGTTAGAAGCTTGATGAATGAGGAGAAAGACTTTAGTTCAAGATTAATTACCTAAAGCAAGAATGCAAGGATATAATAAAGAAATAAAGAGAAACAATAAAGCACACCACAAACACAAGGATTTATAGTGGTTCGGTGCCAACCTTGCACCTACATCCACTCCCCAAGCTCCTACTTGGGAATTCCAATCCACTATACTTGTATTCAACCCGAATACAAACGTCGAAACCTCCGACACTAGCTATCCCAAGCTAGTCCACTTGTTTCCCGGGTACAAGCCAACCCAAAACACTCCGATTTTAGGTTCGGATCAACCTTCCCTTGTTTTGGAAACCCTCCAAAAATAAGAACAATTACTCACAAAGAGTAAGACAGTTTAGAGCATAAATAAGTACAAGAATAGCTCCTTAAATGAGTGAATATAACATTAAATGCACTTTACTCAAATGAAGAGTCCCCTTTTGGATTTCCTCAAGATGGATGAAGAGTTGAATGAACGCTTGAGGAATAGGTGAGCTTTGATTGAAGGCTTCTTGAAGGCTTTGAAAGAGCTCTTGATCAAGGTTGAAAAGTTGGCTTGAAAAACCCTCTCTTTGAATGCTCTTGAATGCCCTTTTGAACGCTCTTGCTTTTCTCTTTCAAAATCTCTTGTATGTCTCTTGTGTATATTGTAGATCTCTTATATCTCTCGTGTATATTGTAGATCCTCCTTTTTGTTTTTCACCTTTTGAAACCTTTTATAGCTTTAAGAAACAAGAAAAAATATTTTAGGCAGAAAAAGAGCCGTTAGAGCATTTAAAGTGAGCATTAAAGGCAACTAAAATGGGCAAAAAACTAGCCGTTGCGGACAATTCCCGTCGCAGGGGTCGACTCATGAGTCGACTCATGCTTCAGTGGTCGACTCATGAGTCGACCTCTGTTGCAAAAACCAGAGATTTAGGTTTCTGGATATTTTGGCCCAAAACAGCAGAAGTCGACTCATGAGTCGACTCATGCCTTGTGGGTCGACTCATGAGTCGACTCACAGGTCGTGCCAAGCCAAAAAACCAGCGTGCCAAGGGAAATTGTAGCGTGCCAAGCAGCTCATTGTGCCATGAGTTGACTCATGAGTCGACTCATGCACTTCAAACATTCATAACTTCAAAAATATAAGTCCAAAAATAATGAAATTTTCACCAATAGATTACAAATCACTTGTTCTACCAAATGATACTATCAAATCAGGATTTTAGTAAAATTATGATTTTGCCCCTGAAGAGCATAAAGACTTTTTCAAATAAAAATATTTGTATCCCTTCAATCTGCTTTGTAATCATCAAAATCAATCTAGGAGCAACAGTTTTTCTACCTCATTTCGGAATAGTTTGAACATTTCAAATGATTCCGACTTATGCTTCATTAAATAGACATACCCATATCTAGATAGGTCATCTGTGAAGGTTATGAAGTAGAAAAATCCACCTCTTGCACTTGAGCTCATGGGTCCACATACATCAGAATGTACCAGACCTAAGAGTTCACTGGCTCGCTCACCTTTTCCAGTAAAAGGTGACTTGGTCATCTTCCCAAGAAGACAGGACTCACAGGTTGGAAGTGATTCACAATCACTAACTTCAAGAATTCCTTCTTGAGCCAACCTGTTTATCCTGTTCTTATTGATATGACCTAGCCTACAGTGCCAAAGGTAGACTTCTGACACATTATCTATTCTAGAGCGTTTACCGAATTTTTGAACCACATTAACAGGCTGTGATAGTAAGTAAATTCTATTATTTAATTGTCCAACAAATATTGTAACACCATTCAAAATGATATTGCAAATATTTTCTTTTATTAAAAAATTATAACCGTACATGGCCAAAAGACCTACAGAAATAATATTTAATAAAAAACTTGGACAATAGTGACATTCACTCAGAATTACATTACGAGAATTGATTACAAGACTCATGATTCCTAAAGCTAGAACTGGAACTTTGCTTCCATCTCCAACATTCAGGAACCTCTCGCCTTCATCAAATCTCCTACTGACCTGCAGACCCTGCATCGAATTACAAATATGATAAGGGCTTCCGGTATCCAATACCCAGGCAGTAGTATCACAAATCGAAAAGTTGCAAGGAGTTATCATATAATTACCTTGCTTCTTCTTTGGCCTGTTCGGATCCAGGGAGGCAATGTATTGAGGACAGTTCCTCTTCCAATGCCCGTGCTTCTTGCAAAAGAAGCACTCCGCCTGGCTCTGGTCGTGCTTGCGCTTCTTGGTCTGACCCCGTGCTACTGTCCCAGCATGAGATTGCACCTTCTTATTTTTCTTCTTCTTGTTCTTCTTCCCCTTCCCAAAGGGTTGACGACGAGAAGAAGACCCTCCCACTATATTCACCGACTCCTTATGGAGTTGGTGATCCTTCTCAAAGTTCTGCAGCAACCCCAACAATCCGTGGTAGTTTACTGCAGGCTTTGTCATTCGAAAATGAGTAAGGAATGGGAGGAAGGACTTGGGCAAGGAATTAAGGATCGCATCCTTACCGAGCTGCTCGTGCAGAGGAAAGCCCAATTTGCTTAGGCGCTCAATCATCTCGATCATGTACAGTACATGATCAGTGACTGAGGCCCCATCCCTCATCCGAGCATTAAAAATGGTACAACTAGTTTTGTGCCTTTCAACGTCGTCAGGCATGCCAAAGGAGTCGTTCAACATTTGAAGCATCTCCTGTGGCTGGGCGTTCTCAAACCTTCGGCTGAACTCGTCATTCATTGCTGCCAGCATAATACATTGAACGGTGGTGCGGTCATTGAGCCACTTCAAGTAAGTGTCTCGGATCGCCTTACTAGCGTTCGGAGCTGGCTCCTCATGTGCTGGATCCGTTACTACATTAAGGATCCGCTTATGCTCAAGGACGATTTTCAATTTTCGATACCAGCTATCGAAATTGGGTCCCATGAGCTTGTCATTATCTAATAATGACCGGAGCGACAGGGTAGTGGCCATAGCTGCTTAAAGAAAAATGAGACCTCTATTAGTACATAAATTAATACTAAAGACTTGAATTTTAGTCTAAAGTTTTTCCCAATATTTTTACGAACTGGTAGCCTCATCCTCCAATTCGAGGAATTACTTTAATTCCTTAATGGGTACTAGAATCCACACAGACTACACACGAGCCCAACTTTGGTTGGTCAACCCATGTGCATCTATGGGTAGGTTCTTAACCAGTTGTTTCTCTAAACAACTTCTAGTAATTGATTTTGCCCCAGAACCTAATCAGTAGGCTTTGGCCTCCACTGAAAAGATCTGGTTAGGTTCAACCATTAATATGACTTAATTTAGTGAATCGGACCAATAAATGATCAGGCCCGACTTTGGCCGGCCAACCTAACCACCATCAGAAAGACTCAATCAAATTATCATATTATGAATAATAATTCCATTAGCCAATGAGCACCAGGCCTTTGGGCCTCCAATGATCATTGAACTAATGGACTCATTATCATTCACTTAATGGGAGGCTATGACTTAGTTGTCATTATAACTTAATCATTTTAGGGACCTAATAATTTTGAAGATTTTATTAAAGAATAGTAGAGAAGAAATCATCAAGCCAATTTCAATCCTCCCACTGACTTCATCAAGTCAGATTAAAAAAAGATTTAATTAAAGCTGGCATTAGGAGCACCTAAATCAGTCACACTGATTTACCTAATGACATGGGTGAGCTCTAATCACCAAGTGATCTAATCAAAATCTAACTTACCAGATTGGCTAGGTAAGTGAGATCAGTGATGGGGATTTGCCATTAACTCGTCAATGATCGAATCAATGCGAGTAGCTCCTGCTTAAGAACCACTGGTCAAAACTGTCGAACTTACCTTAGACACCAACCAGTTCATTAGTTTTAATTTTGATCAACTTAGTAAATAGGGCTCCACCGCGTAGCCATGAATTAAGTCCATCTTGGTCTAGTTAAAGACATGGACCCATTCAACTACAACTATTGAAGTTGAGTCTAGAGTATCCTTGACCTAATCTAATTTAACTTTTGATTAGATTTGACCAATTACTCCATTTAGTCCATTTTTTAAACTAACCTTAGGTCTAACCCAATTATGGACCTAATTCATCTAACCCATTGACCCACAAGTTTATGCAATTGTCTTAGGTCTTAATTCACAATTCTAGACCTACTAGACAACACTTAATTCTTTTAATTAAGTACTTGGGCTGATGGGTCAGGGTTTGGTATTTCGAAAATAATTTTTAAATTTGAAAGATTTTATTTTCTGTTCACCAAATGTGTTAACTCATTTCACAAACGGGTCAGCACATTTCATAAACAGCAATTCTATTGCTCATTTCATAACAGAAAATAACTCAAAATAAATCATAAATTTTTTTTTAGATCTAATCTAACATATTCATGATAAATTTCTTAATTAAGTCCTTTCACTGCTTCATCGGCATGGGATATAATTGCATCGGCACCCCTACCGCCATAGGAGACCCCATCGAATGGGAAGAGAGGGCCTTTAAACCCTACTTTTCTTCTATGACCGAACGGCCATGGCAACCAACCCAATTAGATTACTTGCTACTTGGATCAAGTATATCTAAATATACCAATTTCAAAATTTAAATTTTGAATTTCAAATTTCAAATTTCAAATTTCAAATTTGAGATTTCAACCAAATTTCAAATTTCGAATTTCCAATCTTTGAATTTTAAATTTTGAATTTTGAATTTCAAATTTCAAATTTCGAATTTCAAATTTTAAATTTCAAATTTGAGATTTCAACCAAATTTCAAATTTCAAATTTTGAATTTTGAATTTCAAATTTCAAATTTCGAATTTCAAATTTTAAATTTCAAATTTGAGATTTCAACCAAATTTCAAATTTCAAATTTTGAATTTCAAATTTGAAACTTCTAACAAATTTCAAATTTCAAATTTCAAATCTTTTTGAATTTTGAATTTTGAATTTTAAATTTCAAATTTAAACTTATAGATTACACCTTAATCTACGCATGCATATGTATATCATATTCTAGAACCATGCTCTGATACCATTTGAAGCAAAAATTTAGTGCAGGGGCAAAATGGTAATTTTAAAACTTTTTCAAAATTATTATTTTACAGTGAAATTATTAATTAATCTCATTAATTAATACTAATTAACCCTACACTAGGATCTAAATATGATACAACAGCATGCATTTAAATTTGAAATTCAAATTTGAATCAGTAAACGTTTTACAATACTGTGTTCAGAACACATCACCTTTTGCGGATAGTCGATCACCGCAATCTGATCACTGTCGGGGGGCTTTGATCATCACGTCGCAGCCACATAAATATCTGGCCTCTGCGGATCGTCCACACGAAGCTCCCATCTGATCAGCTCCTCACGAATGCTAGTTCGTGGTTTCACCCTTTTGATGGCAGATGTTGATCGAACTCCTTCGATCGATGTGTGCCGACTTCTCGAATGCTCTGGATCATCTGCACAGTTTCTTGAGAGGCTGATGGATCTCTTCCTAAAATTTGGTGGACTCACGACACTCGTGGCACACCAATCTCACTTTCCGAAACCTAGGTAGAAACCCTAGGGTACACACCAAAAACCCTGCGCCCAATTTTCTCTCTTTTCTTTCTTTTTCTCTCGAAAGGTTTTGGACCTTCACCTTGTGCAGAAGCCTTCCTCACACCCCAAAGTTTCTTTCTTAAAATTTCTATGCACGTCCCACCTTTCTCCTCTTTTTTAAAACAACGTCGAACGTGTCTTATCCGCATAAGAGGATAAAGACAAGAGGTTACACATTTGAATTCAAATCAAATTTGAATTCAAACAAAAACCAACTTATCCCTATCCTTTTGGGCGTGAGAAGAGAAGGGGCATGGCTGTTTGTGCATGGAAAATATTTCATGAGAAACCTTTTCTCATGTAAGTAATGTGGCGCACAAAATGGATAAGGATGAAAGGGCAAGTGATAAGTTATCCATTCAAATTCAAACATGCTTTGAATTTGAATGGCTAACTAACTATTTTATCCATCCATATGATGCACAAATGAGGGCGTGGGGAAGGGTTTTGTGTGAGAAAAATTTCATGAGAAGTTTCTTCTCGTGAATTCAAATGGGTGCAAGGAAGTTGGGTGTCGCAGAGAATTTAAAACAAGGTGGTTTAATTCAAATTGAGCCAATCTAGTTTAAAATAGGTTAAGCATAATTAGACCAGATTAAACCCAACATAATTAGGCTCAATAAAATCCTAATCAAATCAGGAATTAACTAAACCTAACCCCTGATCAAAACAGGAACTAAACCACCTTAGCGATTAGGTCAACATTTAACCTAATCGGGTCAATCCAAACTGAATCCAATTCAATTGGACTTGATCCAAAAATAATTACTCAATCAAATTGAGTTAATTAATGATTAAATCACTGACTAAATCTTTCATAAATATTGAGTCCAAATCCGATGGGCAATCAGGCATCAGAGACCATCGATATGAAACCCTGATCAAAGAGTTCAAATTTCAAATTCAAAATTTGAAATTCAAAATTTTGACCCCGGTACCCAAAATGTGTGGAACTCATGATTAGAGAATCCTAATTCTCAATCATAGAGTCTCAAATAGATAAGACTCATAATCAGCCATCAGATCAGAAAGGAACCTCTAATGTGTGTGACCCCGCAGGTTCGAACCTAAACCGGTAGCACAGGAATCAATTCCTGTACTAATCGAAGTGACCATCTAGCAATGGTACCCGATGATCGGATAGGTCGAATAATCGCAATCATAACATTCAGAACCTACGTGAATATGGTTACCGTATAATTCATCCCTTTTGACCCCTGTATTTAGGATGACTCAGGGTTAAACTGTCAACCCTGATGATATCATCCGAATCGTGCTCAACTCAATTAGTCCTGTGACTCCTCACTAGGACTACCCTGGCCAAGGTTTTACTAAATTGAAACACAACTGTACACAGCTCCTAAACTGGAGTGGTCAATCCCATCTTGACACACGCACCGACAAGTCAAGTACTTGACTACACCCAGCATCCTTTCGTCACTGAATTAGAAATTCAGGTAGTCTAGTGCCTAAGTGCAGTGAGTTGCTTGCAAGTCACCGTGGCGGTCTCAGGTCGGAGGGACATTTATACCCATATCCCATCAGAGCAAATCTTGACAGCAGAAATAGCTCCGGAGTTGGTCACGTTCAGTGCAGATGTACCATTACATCTCACTTGTATGCCATACCAGTGTCTTCACACTCTTTGGTTATGAGGACAACCAACCCATATGGCACACAACGACCTATGCTCGATAAACGTTGTCGTCCTTTGTAACAACGTATCATTTGGTCGCGAACATGTTTAAGGACTAAGCAACAAATCTTCCTTTGTCGAGTCTAAATAGTCCTAAGGACTTCACCACAACACAGGAGTTCATTAGAAGATGAAATATTTGTGATGAAAAAATACCAAAATAACTTTTATTTATTTATAATTCATGTACTAATACAAAAAGGAGCACAACCATCAACAGGCTGACGATTGGCCTTAGGACACTATTCCCAACAGATCGAACTCCTTCGATCGATGTCTATCGATTCTTTGAATACTCTGGATCATCGACCGACATGCTTGAGGGGATGTTGAAGATCTCCCTAAAATTTGGTGGGCTCATGATACTCGTAGCTCACCTTCTCACTTCCCGAACTCCAGGCTGAAACCCTGCGCACACTTTTACTTTCTTTTCTTTCTTTTTCTCTCGGAAGGATAATGACCTTCACGTTGCACACAAGGATTCCTCATGCCCAGATTTTCTCTCCAAAAATTTTCTTGCACACGTCTCACTCTTCTCCTCCTTTTAAAATAATGTCAAACATCTTATCCACGTGAGAGGATAAAGATGAGTAATTGCACATTTAAATTCAAATCAAATTTTGAATTCAAATGGAAACCAATTTATCCCTATCCACTAAGGGCGTGAGAAGAGGAGGGCGTGGCTTAATTTGTGCATGAGTGATTTCATGAGAAATATTTTCTCATGTAATAAATGGGGCACTAAAAGAGGATAAGGTCAAGGTGCTAAGATTGGTTGCTCATTCAAATTCAAACTTTATTTTGATTTGAATGGCCAACCAATCATCCTTATCCACTCATTTGGCACATTAAAGTAGGGCATGAGGAGGGCTTTGCGTGAGAAAAAATTCATGAGAACTTCCTTCTCGTGAATTCAAATGGGCGCAGTGGAAGTGAGGTGGCGCAGGGAGAATGGGTCAAGGTGATTTCATTATTTAAACCAACCTAATTGAACCAAATAAGTTAGGCCCAATTAGACTAATTTAAACCCAACTTAATTAGGCTTAATGTTGCTCCTAGATTGATTTTGATGATTACAAAGCAGATTGAAGGGATACAAATAATTTTAAAATGAAAAAGTCCTTATGCTCTTCAAGGGCAAAATTATAATTTCACTAAAATCCTGATTTGATAGTATCATTTGATAAAACAAATGATTTGAAAACTATTGGTGAAAATTTCATTATTTTTGGACTTATATTTTTGAAGTTATGAAGGTTTGAAGTGCATGAGTCGACTCATGAGTCAACTCATGGCACTGTGAGCTGATTGGCACGCAAAAATTCTCCTTGGCACGCTAGTTTTCTGGCTTGGCACGACCTGTGAGTCGACTCATGAGTCGACCCACAAGGCATGAGTCGACTCATGAGTCGACCCCTGCTGATTTGAGCCAAGAATTTTCAGAAATGCATTCTTTGGTAAATGCAACAGAAGTCGACTCATGAGTCGACTCCTGATGCATGAGTCGACTCATGAGTCGACCCCTGCAACGAAAAATATCTTCAACGGATAGTTTTTTGCCCGTTTTAATTGCCTTTTATGCTTCCTAAAATTGCTCTAACTGCTCTTTATCTGCCTAAATTATTTTCTCTTGCTTCTAATGCTGTAAAATGCTTAAAATGGTGAAAGAAATTGCAGATTAAATAGAGATCAAACGTGAGATCAAATACAATAGAGAGGATCCGAAATCTGCACGAAAAAAAGCCTGAGATCAACGAGATATTCGAAAGAAAAAGAAAAGAGGATCCAAAATCCACACGTGAGATTGTGAAAGAGATTCAAGAGTTTTCAAAGAGAGGATTTGTCACGCTTATTGTTTCAACCTTGATCTAGTGATCGTTCAAAGCCTTCAAGGGATCTTCAATCAACGATCATCCTCTTCTCAAGCATTCGTTCAAGCATTCATCCATCTTGAGAAAATTCAAAAAGGATTTCTTCATTTGAGTAAAGTAATTTTATTGTTATATTCGCTCATTTAAGGAGCTGTTATTGTATTAATTTGTGCTTTAAATTCTCTTACTCTTGTAAGTAATTATTCTTATTTTTGGAGGATTTCCAAAACAAGGAAAGGTTGATCCGAACCTGAAATCGGAGTGTTTTGGGTTTACTTGTACCCGGAAAACAAGTGATCTAGCTTGAGATAGCTAGTGTCGGAGTTTCCGACATTTTGTATTCGGGTTGAATACAAAGTATAGTGGATTGAAATTCTCAAGTAGAATCTTGGGGAGTGGATGTAGGTGCAAGGTTAGCACCGAACCACTATAAATCTTTGTGTTTGTGGTGTGCTTTATCGCTTCACTTTATTTCTTTATTATATTCTTGCATTCCTGCTTTAGGTAATTAATATTGAATTAAAGTCTTTGTTTTGTTCTTCATAAGTAATCAGTTGGGCTTAAAATTTTTAGAAACCCAATTCACCCCCCCTCTTGGGTTGCATAGCTGGGCAACAAGTGGTATAAGAGCCGGTGCTCTAGCCCTTCTTTGATCTAACAATCAAAGAGCCAAAGATCTATGGCAACCCATGTCGGTACTTCTCTAGCCGAGGGGCAATCTACAAACCGACCTCCACTTTTCAATGGGTCTAATTACACCTATTGGAAAGCTCGGATGAAGATATTCATACAAGCACTCGACTATGATATGTGGAGTATCATAGTGAACGGTCCTCACACACCCACCAAGATTATAGATGGTGAGGAGTCAACCAAACCCGAAAAAGAATGGGATGAGGTTGACAAGAAATTGGCACAATTAAATGCCAAAGCCATGAATGTCCTTTATTGTGCACTAGATGCAAGTGAATTTAATCGCATTTCTACTTGTGCATCTGCTAAAGAAATATGGGATAGATTAGAAGTAACCCATGAGGGAACAAATCAAGTAAAAGAGTCTAAAATAAACATGCTTGTACATAAATATGAATTGTTCAAAATAGAGCATGATGAGTCCATAACTGCTATGTTTACTCATTTTACTGATATAATCAATGGTTTAAAGAGTCTTGGCAAATCTTATACTAACAGTGAACTTGTAAGGAAGATTCTCAGGTCACTGCCAAGAACTTGGGAAGCCAAGGTGACTGCCATCCAAGAAGCAAAGGACTTGAACACTCTACCTCTAGAAGAGCTTCTTGGATCCTTGATGACTCATGAACTTAGCATGAAGCAACATCAAGAGGATGAAGTCAAAAAGAAAAGAACCATTGCCCTCAAATCCATAACTTCGCCTGATTATGAAACGGATGACTCTGAAGATGAAGAACAGGATGAAGAGATGGCACTCATCACCCGAAAATTTAAGAAGTTTCTAAGAAAAAGAAAACAGGGGATGAGAAAGAAATTCACAAAAGAGGATCAAAGCAAAGAAAAGGAGAAAGATCAACCCCTTATATGCTACGAGTGCAAGAAGCCAGGACATTTCAGATCCGAATGTCCACAATTGAAGAAAGGTCCAAAGAAGTTCAAAAAGAAGGCAATGATGGCGACCTGGAGTGCGAGTGATGACTCAAGCTCCGACGAGGAAACCTCAACAGAACAAGCCAACCTGTGCCTGATGGCACACGAAAATGAGGTGTGTCTAGCATCCCAAGAAGGAAACAGGAAATGGTATCTTGACAGCGGATGCTCGAGACACATGACTGGTGATGAATCACAATTCATCACGCTTGATGCTAAGGATGGAGGGATGGTCACCTTTGGAGATAATGGCAAAGGAAAGATCATCGGGATAGGTAACATTGGTATCACTCCCTCCAAATACATTGAGAATGTTTTACTAGTTAAAGGTTTAAAGCATAACTTACTTAGCATTAGTCAATTCTGTGATAAAGGGTATAAAGTAGTTTTTGAATCATCTGTTTGCATTGTGACTAGTCCTATTAATGATGGCATTAAATTTATAGGACATAGGCATGGCAATGTTTATATGGTAGAATGATTTAGCCAAATTAGACATGCAATGCCTAGTATCTTTGAATGCTAAAATTAATGAGACTAGTTGGCTGTGGCATCGTAGACTTGCACATATTAGCATGCACTCTCTTTCAAAATTATTTAAGAAAGATTTAGTTCTTGGTTTGCCAAAACTGAATTTTGAAAAGGATAGAATTTGTGATGCATGCCAATTAGGTAAACAAACTAGAGTATCATTTAAATCCAAAAATACTGTTACAACTTCTAGACCTTTAGAGCTCTTACATATGGACTTATTTGGACCAACAAGAACCACTAGTCTAGGAGGAAAATGATATGACTTTGTAATAATAGATGATTACTCTCGTTTTACTTGGGTTTTCTTTTTAGCTCACAAAAATGAAACCTTTCATATTTTCACTAAATTTCATCGAAAAGTCACTAATGAAAAAGGGTTTTCAATTCAAAATATTAGAAGTGATCATGGAACTGAATTTGAAAATCATGACTTTGAAAATTTTTGTGATGAAAATGGAATAGGCCATAACTTCTCTGCTTCTAGGACACCCCAACAGAATGGGGTAGTTGAAAGGAAAAACAAAACCTTAGAAGAAATGGCCCGTACCATACTTTGTGAAAGCAACCTTCCAAGATATTTTTGGGCGGAAGCTATTAACACAACATGTTACATTTTAAATCATGCTTTAATTAGATAATTTTTAAAGAAAACCCCCTATGAACTTTGGAAAGGAAGAAAACCAAATATTGCATATTTTCATGTTTTTGGTTGCCGATGTTTCGTATTAATTAATGGCAAAGAAAAACTTAGTAAATTTGATGCAAAATTAGATGAAGCAATCTTTCTAGGTTACTCCTCCACTAGTAAAACATTTAGAGTTTTTAACAAAAGAACTTTAGTAGTTGAGGAGTCCATACATGTTGTTTTTGATGAATCTAACGATCTTCCTTCAAGGAAGAATGAGGGTGTTGATGATGCAGAGCCACTAATAGAAGGTATGAAGGAGATCACTCTGAAAGACTCAGCAACTCCAGAAGACAAGGATCAAGAAGATAAACAAGATGAGAGAAGTGAAGAAATTCAAGAACAACCTCAAGGTACAAATGACCTACCCAAGGAATGGAGGTATGTTCACAACCACCCTAAGGAGTTAATTATCGTTGATCCTATGCATGGGGTAAAAATACGTTCTTCACTTAGAGATGTACTTAATCATTGTGCTTTTGTATCTCAACTTGAACCTAAAACTTTTGAAGAAGCTGAAAATGATCATAACTGGATTAATGCTATGCAAAAAGAACTTAATCAATTTGAAAGAAATAATGTTTGGACCTTAGTGACAAGACCTAAAGATTATTCAATAATTGGCACAAAATGGGTCTTTAGAAACAAATTAGATGAGCATGGAAATGTAATTAGAAATAAAGCAAGACTGGTTGCTAAGGGATATAATCAAGAAGAAGGAATTGATTTTGATGAAACCTTTGCACCTGTTGCTAGATTAGAAGTTATTAGACTTCTACTTGCATATGCTTGCTTTATAAAATTCAAATTATTTCAAATGGATGTTAAAAGTGTATTTTTAAATGGTTATATCTCTGAAGAAGTATATGTAGAACAACCCCCTGGATTTGAAAATCATACTTTTCCTAATCATGTCTTTAGATTAAATAAAGCTTTATATGGATTAAAACAAGCACCTAGAGCATAGTATGAAAGGCTAAGTAAATTTCTACTAAATAATGGTTTTACAAGAGGTAATGTAGATACAACCCTATTTATTAAAAGAAATCAAAATGATATGCTAATTATACAAATTTATGTTGATGACATAATTTTTGGGTCTACTAATGAATCCCTTTGTCAAGACTTTGCTAAGCTTATGCAGGGAGAGTTCGAGATGAGCATGATGGGAGAACTCACCTTCTTCCTCGGACTCCAAATCAAAAATCAAAAGAGGGAATCTCCATCACCCAAAGCAAGTACACCAAGGAACTACTCAAAAGATTTGGAATGGAGAACTGCAAACCAATTGGCACACCAATGAGTCCCTCATGTAAGCTTGACAAGGATGATGAAGGTAAAAGCGTAGACTTAAAATACTATAGAGGTATAATTGGTTCATTACTATATTTAACTGCAAGTAGGCCTGATATCATGTTTAGTGTTTGTTTATGTGCTAGATATCAATCTAATCCTAAGGAATCTCATTTGAATGCTGTTAAAAGAATCCTTAGATACTTAAATGGTACTCAAACTCTAGGGTTATGGTACTCTAAGGACTCACAAATTAATTTATTAGGATATTCAGATGCTGATTTTGCTGGATGTAAATTAGATAGAAAAAGCACAAGTGGAACTTGCCAATTTCTTGGAGTTAACCTAATCTCATGGTTTAGCAAGAAATAAAATTCGGTGGTACTGTCTACGGCTGAGGCCGAATACATTGCAGCCGGTAGTTGTTGTGCTCAAATCTTGTAGATTAAGCAACAACTCGAAGACTTTGGAATCAAACTTAATAAAACACCAATAAGATGTGATAATACAAGTGCCATAAATCTATCTAAAAATCCAATACAACACTCAAGATCCAAACATATTGAAATAAGACATCATTTCATAAGAGAACATGTTCAAAACAAAAATATAATTCTTGAATATGTTTGCACTGAAAATCAATTAGCTGATATCTTTACAAAGGCCCTTAGTGAGGATAGATTCTGTGAAATTAGGAGAAATCTAGGAATTCTAGATCCATATGCCTAAACTTCTCTTAATTGATATCAAATATTCTTGGAGCCCAATTTCCAACAACTATCCTGGTCCCAAAAGCTCAAATTTATCATTCTAAAAACTTATCATTAAGCAAAAATCCTTCACCCAAAATTTTGAATTTTTCTAGAATTTATTTGCATTTTTTCTAAATTTCTGAACTTCATGAGTCGACCCCCATGAGTCGACTCAATGGCAAACTTGTAAATCCCACCAACTTTCAACGGGTTCATTGTTTTTATAAGGGTTACTGTTTGTGAGACGACTCATCTTCCCATCGTCCTTCTTCCAAAAGCCGTCTTCTCCAACTCTTTTTGCTCCAAATCCAAGGATTAATTTCGAGGCAATTCTCCCTCCTCTCCACCAAAAATCGCCTCCTTGAAAAAGATTTTCTGTGCTTTCTCGCATTGCTTGGCGCGGTTGGAACGTGCCCTAGCACTTTACTGATCTTCCAAAATCCACTTCTTTTCTCCACCAAAATCCTTCTTCACTCTCTTGTGATCCCTCCTCCACTCAATTCAAGTCTCCTTGTCTGCTAGTATAGTGGATATGGCTCCAAAGATGAAACTTCCCCAAAGAAGAAAATCAATCCGTGAGCCTGAAGAAATTGCCAGAAAGAAAAGGCAAGCCGCTCAATCTTCAACTGCTCCCACTCCAGTTTCAATACCTACTCAAGGTCCCTCTCAATCCTCCATAAGCCCCAGTGTAAATCCTCTTTCTGATAGAAAAGTAGAAACCAGAAAAAATATAGATTTTCGGTTCTTTGAGAAAGAAGGTTTTACTTTTGCAAGTAAAATTAAAAATCAAGGGTGGGAACTCTACTGCTCCCTTAAGGAAGTCACCTATGTTGACCTAGTTAGAGAATTCTACCAGAATCTACATTATGAAAACGGGTCAGTGACTTCAACAGTCAAGGGAATTGATATCTGCTTGGATTCTAGAATATTGGGAGAAATACTTCAGTTGCCTAGTGAAGGATACTCATATATGGAACTCCCAATTAAAGAAGAGGGGATCAGAATTATTTTAGGAGAAACCTATTCAGGAAGTTTAAACAAATTGGAAGCAAAGATTTTGTCCATTGAGATGAGGGTCCTGCATCAGATGGTAACAAAACTCTTCTTTCCTAGGAGTGGTAGACATGACTTACTTTCCAGCAGAGATGTATGTGTCATGTTTCATGTCATCACTCAGACCCCCCTAAACCTCCCTGCACTTATGATAGAGGCCATGAGAGAAACTTTGAACAGATCCAAGGCACACTTGCCTTATAGTATGGCCCTTACTAGAGTATTTAGGAGGTTTGGAGTTAGCTGTGAGGGGGAGGCACCTACCAAGCTCTCACATGTGGACACTTTCAACCAACACAGCCTGCACCGAATGGGAATTACAAAGACTGATGGTGGTTGGATCAAGGGCTCTGAAGAAAGAGCTGAGGATAGAGCTGAAATAAGAGCTGAGGACAAAACTGAAGGCAGAGTAGAAGAAGAAAGTCCATCTTCTCCTGTACATGACTTCAGGGCAGCTTCACCAGATACCCAGTTCATTCCTGATACTGAGGCTGGCCCTTCAGAGTTTACTAGGATGCCCACACCAGTGTATCAGCCAGAGAGCAGAGCACCTCATTCAGAGTTCAGACTGGCTGACGATCAGATCGAGCATATATCACAGCGTGTGGCTTCTTTGCTGTCTAGTCAGTGGGGTAGTACTTCTTTTACACCTGGAGCCACCTCTTCTGATCAGACCATTACTCCCCACATCTCCACTATGTTTCAGATGATTTCAGATCAGTCCATCAGGATACAGCAGCTTGAGGACACAATCTGGAGACTGACTGGCAGAGTTCTTGACTTGCAGGGGCAAGTCCTTGCATTGGCCCATCCCAAGCCACAGGAGTCAACTATTGAGGTCACAGACCTCACTGCAGAGGCTGGCAGACTCAGAGGAGCACTAGAAGGTGGATATGAGCTACTGAGGAAAGAGATCCGAGGATCGAGTGAGCATGCTACCACTCAGTTCACTGCTCTACTTCAATCTGTTTCCAGAGCACTGAACGTACTTGATTCTATCAGACTCACCCTTTCTGTTCAGTCCTTAGCATCTCAGCATTCTCAGCCTCCCAGTTCATCTCGTTCTCCTGCTCGTGCCAGAGGCAGACGGGGTAGAGGACGCACTTCTGATCCATCAGCTTCTCATACCATATCTGATGACTCCGATCCATGATTTGTCTTGATCATTACTAGGTCCTAGGAGTTAGTATCTTGTTCTAGGATCTGTACCTTGGGACCATGTATTGACAATTAGCTGGTTGATTTTTATAATATGAACTATGTATTGAAATAATTATGATTTTAATGGAATCATCTTTTACTTATATTTCTACCTTTTTGTAATGATATCGATCATATTTTGGTTATATATTTTCTTCTTGTTGAAATATTGTCTTCTCCTTGTTGTTTGCTGTTGATAATTGCTATATTAAGGGGGAGCAAACATCTGTGAAAAACTCTAAAGGGGAAGAAATTAAAGAATGTTTCAGAAAAAGGAAGAGTTAACCATGTTTGATGATGTCAAAAAGGGGGAGAAATTAAACAAAAACAAAAATTAAAATTAAACAAAATTTGGAGAAATTAAACAAAATTTGGTATCAGATAGAAATTAAACAAAAAGCCATCCATAAAAAGTAAAACCATAAATTATGAGCAATTAAAGAAAAATTATGAGCATTTAAAGAAAAAGTAATCAATACTACAAATTATGGGAAATTAATGAATGAATTGAAAATTTAAAGAACAATATAAAAAATACAATACTTTACACATGCTCACTTGATACAACTTTTGAAATTTTATTTACCTTGATACATCTTAAGAAATTTAACTTACTCTGATACTCCCTAAAATTTCCCTAAAATTTCTTTTAACTTGCTCTGATACATTATAAAATTTGCTCTGATACAGTGTGAAATTTTCTCTGATACATTGTAAAATCTTTTCTGATAACATTGTAAAAATTATTTTTCTTGCTCTGATATATTGCAAAATTTATTTCTTTTCTCTTGCTCTGATATATCTTAAACTCAAAATGATCTAATACCCTTTTCAAATCTTTAAGAAAATGGACAAACTATTTTTGCATAAATATGCCAAAAGAATCATACTCTTTTCAAGCATATACACATATAATGCATTCTTTTGAAATTAGTGATTCACATAAATGTTTTTGTTCAAATATTTTGTCATCATCAAAAAGGGGGAGATTGTTGCTCCTAGATTAATTTTGATGATTACAAAGCAGATTGAAAGGATACAAATAATTTTAAAATGAAAAAGTCCTTATGCTCTTCAAGGGCAAAATCATAATTTCACTAAAATCCTGATTTGATAGTATCATTTGATAAAACAAATGATTTGAAAACTATTGGTGAAAATTTCATTATTTTTGGATTTATATTTTTGAAGTTATGAAGGTTTGAAGTGCATGAGTCAACTCATGAGTCAACTCATGGCATTGTGAGCTGATTGGCACGCAAAAATTCTCCTTGGCACGCTAGTTTTCTGGCTTGGCACGACCTGTGAGTCGACTCATGAGTCGACCCACAAGGTATGAGTCGACTCATGAGTCGACCCCTGCTGATTTGAGCCAAGAATTTCCAGAAACGCATTCTCTGGTAAATGCAATAGAAGTCGACTCATGAGTCGACTCCTAATGCATGAGTCGACTCATGAGTCGACCCCTGCGACGGAAAATGTCTTCAACGGATAGTTTTTTGCCCATTTTAATTGCCTTTTATGCTTCCTAAAATTGCTCTAACGGCTCTTTATCTACCTAAATTATTTTCTCTTGCTTCTAATGCTGTAAAATGCTTAAAATGGTGAAAGAAATTACAGATTAAATAGAGATCAAACGTGAGATCAAATACAATAGAGAGGATCCGAAATCTGCACGAAAAAAAGCCTGAGATCAATGAGATATTCGAAAGAAAAAGAAAAGAGGATCCAAAATCCACACGTGAGATTGTGAAAGAGATTCAAGAGTTTTCAAAGAGAGGATTTGTCACGCTTATTGTTTCAACCTTGATCTAGAGATCGTTCAAAGCCTTCAAGGGATCTTCAATCAACGATCATCCTCTTCTCAAGCATTCGTTCAAGCATTCATCCATCTTGAGAAAATTCAAAAAGGATTTCTTCATTTGAGTAAAGTGATTTTATTGTTATATTCGCTCATTTAAGGAGCTGTTATTGTATTAATTTGTGCTTTAAATTCTCTTACTCTTGTAAGTAATTGTTCTTGTTTTTGGAGGATTTCCAAAACAAGGAAAGGTTGATCCGAACCTGAAATTGAAGTATTTTGGGTTTACTTGTACCCGGAAAATAAGTGATCTAGCTTGGGATAGCTAGTGTCGGAGTTTCCGACGTTTTGTATTCGGGTTGAATACAAAGTATAGTGGATTGAAATTCCCAAGTAGAATCTTGGGGAGTGGATGTAGGTGCAAGGTTAGCACCGAACCACTATAAATCCTTGTGTTTGTGGTGTGCTTTATCGCTTCACTTTATTTCTTTATTATATTCTTGCATTCCTGCTTTAGGTAATTAATATTGAATTAAAGTCTTTGTTTTGTTCTTCATAAGTAATCAGTTGGGCTTAAAATTTTTAGAAACCCAATTCACCCCCCCCTCTTGGGTTGCATAGCTGGGCAACACTTAATTAAGCTCAATAAAATTCTAATCAAATCAGAAATTGATTAAGCCCAACCTCTGATCATATCAGGGATCAAACCATCTCGACGATTAGGTCAACTCTTAACCTAATCGGGTCAAACCCAACTGAATCCAATTCAATTGGACTTGATCTAAAATTAATTATTCAATCAAATTGAGTTAATTAGTGATCAAATCACTAATTAAACCTCTCATAAATATTGAGTCCAAATCTGATGGGTAATCGGGCATCAGAATTCATCGATATGTAACCCTGATCGAAGAATCCCAAACCAGTGGGACTCTTGACCCCGGTACCCAAAATGTGTGGGACTCATGATCAGAGAATCTTGATTCTCGATCACAGAGTCCCAGACATGTAGGACTCATAGTCCATGAGCATTAAGACTCTTCATCAGCCATCAAATCAGATAGGAACCTCTAATGTGTGTGACTTCGTAGGTTCGAACCTAAGCCACTAGCACAGGAACCAATTCCTGTACTAATCGAAGTGACCATCTAGCAATGGTACCTGATGATCAGATAGGTCGAATGGTAGCAATCGCAACACTCAGAACCTACGTGAATATGGTTACTGTATAATTTATCCTTTTGATCTCTATGTTTAGGATGACTCAGGGTTAAACTGTCAATCCTGATTAGATATCCGAATCGTGCTCAACTCAAACAGTCCTATGACTCCTCACAAAGACTACCTTGGCCAAGATTTTGCTAAATTAAAACACGACTGTACACAGCTCCTAAACTGGAGTGGTCAATCCCATCTTGACACACGCACCGACAAGTCAAGTACTTGACTACACCCAGCAGCCTTCCATCACTGAATTAGAAATTCAGGTAGTCCAGTGCCTAAGTGCAGTGAGTTGCTTGCAAGTCACCGTGGCGGTCTCAGGTCGGAGGGATATTTATACTCATATTCCATCGGAGCAAATCTTGACAGCAGAAATAGCTCCGAAGTCGATCACGTTCAGTGCAGATGTACCCTTACATCTCATCTGTATGCCATACCAGTGTCTCCACACTCATTGGTTAAGAGGACAACCAACCTATATGGCACATAATGACCTATACTTGATAAACATTGTCGTCCTTGGTAACAACGTATCATTTGGTCGCGAACAGATTTAAGGACTAAACGACAAATCCTTCTTTGTCGAGTCTAAATAGTCCTAAGGACTTCACCACAACATAGGAGTTCATTAGAAGATGAAATATTTTATGATAAAAAATATCAAAATAATTTTTATTAATTCATAATTCATGTACATATACAAAAATGAGCACAACCGTCAACAGGCTGACGATTGGCTTTGGGACACTATTTCCAACAATCTCTCACTTGGCCTAAAGTCAATCGGTACAATATCTAATACCCATCTTCGACTTGTAGTCGTCGAACTCCTTCACCGTAATGACTTTAGTGAATGGGTCGGCCAGGTTCTCCTTTCCGTCGATCTTCAGAAGGTCGACGTCACCTCGATCCATAATTTTTCGGATGAGATGGTAGCGACGCAGAATATGCTTCGTCCGCTAGTGTGCCTTGGGTTCCTTCGCCTGAGCAATGGCTCCAAAGCTGTCACAGTAGAGCAGAACTGGACCAACAAGGGAGGGTGCTACTTCGAGCTCGGTGATGAATTTCTTCAGCCACACCGCTTCTTTGGCAACATCTGATGCAGCGACATACTCCGCCTCGCAAACTGAATCAGCCACTGTGTGTTGCTTAGAACTCTTCCAGCAGATAGCCCCACCATTAAGGATAAAAATAAATCCCGACACACTTTTGCTGTCATCATGATCAGACTGAAAACTAGAGTCTGTAAACCCTATAAGCCTCAAGTCCGATTCACCATAAACAAGCCACTGGTCCTTAGTATTTCTTAAATACTTCAGGATGGTTTTAACAACCTTCCAGTAATTCTCCCCTAGATCAGATTGGTATCTACTCACTACCCCTAGTGAGTATGCCACATCTGGTCGTGTACATGTCATGGCATACATGATAGATCCCACTGCCAAAGCATATGAAATCCTACCCATACGCTCTCTCTCTTGAGGTGTTGTCAGACAATCCCTCTTTGAGAGAGAAATTCCATGGCCTATCGGTAGATAGCCTTTCTTGAAATTCTCCATGCTGAACCTCTTCAGCATAGTATCTATGTACGTAGACTGGGATAAACCAAGCAACCTTTTAGATCTATCCCTATAGATCCTCATCCCTAGGATGTAGGAAGCTTCTCCCAAATTCTTCATGGAGAACTGTGACGACAGCCAAATCTTTATTCCCTGTAATGCAGGGACATCATTCCCGATTAAGAGAATATCATCCACATACAATACAAGAAATACCACTACTGGACCATTAGCCCACTTATAAATGCAGGGCTCTTCTTCGTTCTTAACGAAGCCATACGTCTTGATCGTCCTATCAAAATGTATGTTCCAACTCTGGAATGCCTGCTTAAGTCCATAAATGGACCTCTGTAGTCTGCACACCTTAGACTCATCAGTGGATGTGAATCCTTCAGGTTGTATCATATACACCTCTTCATCCAGCTCTCCATTTAGGAAAGCTGTCTTCACATCCATCTGCTAGATTTTATAGTCCAGATGGGCAGCTATCGCAAGCATAATCTAAATGGATTTGAGCATTGCCACAAGAGAAAATGTCTCATCATAGTCTATACCATAACATTGACGATATCCCTTGACAACCAGACAGGCTTTATAGGTTTCCATCTTTCCGTCTGCGCCCCTCTTCCTCTTGAAGACCCACTTACACCCTGTGGGTTTTACTACTTCGGGTGGGTCAACCAATGTCCACACATTGTTGACCTTCATGGACTCCATTTTGAATTTCATGGTCTCTAGCCATTTCTTAGAGTCGGATCTCTGCATTGCATCCATGTAAGTGATCGGATCCTCATCATTTTCATCAAGTTCGATAGGATCGTCGTCCCGAATCAAGAAACCATAGTATCTGTCTGGTTGATGTGGTACTCTACCAGATCTCCTTAAGGGTGCTTGATCAATGGGCTCCGGATCTGATCTAATCAAATCCGGTTCAGTAACTTGCGTCGGATTTTTCACCTGTCGAATTTCGTCAAGTTTGACCTTAGAGGCAATAGTCCCTTTACCAAGGAACTCCCTTTCCAAAAAGATTGCCTTAAGGCTGACAAACACTTTTTGCTCATCAGCTAGGTAGAAGTAATACCCTTTGGTCTCTTTTGGGTACCCTATAAAATTACACTTGTCAGAGCTAGGTCCAAGCTTGTTCGTAATTAAATGTTTAACATAAGTCAGACACCCCCAAACCCTAAGGTGCGAGAGTACTGGCTTACGTCCTATCTATATCTCATATGGTGTTTTGGTTACAGACTTACTCGAAACTCTATTTAGAAGGTAACAAGCCGATTTGAGCGCATATCTCCAGAGGAAGATCAGCAGACCAGCAAACCCCATCATGGATCGAACCATGTCCAACAAGGTCCGATTCCTCCTTTTAGATACACCATTATGCTGTGGTGTTCCAGGAGGAGTCCATTGAGAGAGAATCCCATTCTCCCCAAGATATGTCAGAAATTTATTGGAAAGGTATTCACCTCCTCGATCAGATCAAAGAGTTTTAATATACTTTTTAGTTTATTTTTCTACCTCATTTCGGAATAGTTTGAACATTTCAAACGACTCCGACTTATGCTTCATTAAATAGACATACCCATACCTTGATAGGTCGTCTATAAAGTTTATGAAGTAGAAATATCCACCTCTTGTACTTGAGCTCATGGGTCTACATACATTAGAATGTACCAGACCCAAGAGTTCACTGGCTCGCTCACCTTTTCCAGTAAAAGGTGACTTGGTCATTTTACCAAGAAGACAGGACTCACAGGTTAGAAGTGATTCACAATCACCTACTTCAAAAATTTCTTCTTGAGCCAACCTGTTTATCCTATTCTTATTGATATGACCTAGCCTACAGTGCCAAAGGTAGACTTCTGACACATTATCTATTCTAGGGTATTTACCGAAGGTTTGAACCACATTAACAGATTGTGATAGAAAGTAAATTCCATTATTAAGTTATCCAACAAACATTGTAATACCATTCAAAATGATATTGCAAATATTTTCTTTTATTAAAAATTGATAATCGTTCATGGCCAAAAGGCCTACAGAAATAATATTTAATAAAAAGCTTGGACAATAGTGACATTCACTTAGAATTATATTTCGAGAATTGATTACAAGGTTCATGATTCCTAATGCTAGAACTGGAACTTTGCTTCCATCTCCAACATTCAGGAATCTCTCACCTTCATCAAATCTCCTACTGACCTGCAGACCCTGCATCGAATTGCAAATATGATAAGAGCTTCCGGTATCCAATACCTAGGCAGTAGTATCACAAATAGAAAAGTTGCAAGGTGTTATCATATAAGTACCTTGCTTCTTCTTCAGCTTGTTCAGGTCCAGTGAGGCAATGTATAGAGGACAGTTCCTCTTCCAGTGCCCCTGCTTCTTGCAAAATAAGCACTCCGTTTGGCTCTGGTAGGGCTTGCGCTTCTTGGTCTGACCCTGTGCAAACATCCCAGCATGCGGCTGCACCTTCTTATTCTTCTTCTTCTTGTTCTTCTTCCCTTTCTTAAAGGGTCGATGACCAGAAGAAGACCCTCCCACAATATTTATCGACTCCTTATGGAGCTAGTGGTCCTTCTCAAAGTTCTGCAGCAATCCCAACAAGCCGTGGTAGTTCACTGCAGGCTTTGTCATTCAAAAATGAGTAAGGAAGGGAAGGTAGGACTTGGGCAGAGAATTAAGGATCGCATCCTTACCGAGCTGCTCGTGCAAGGGAAAGCCTAGATTACTTAGGTACTCAATCATTTCGATCATGTACAGTACATGATCAGTGACTGAGGCTCTATCCCTCATCTGAGCATTGAAAATAGCATAACTAATTTTGTGCCTTTCAACATCGTCAGGCATACCAAATGAGTCGTTCAACATTTGAAGCATCTCTTGTGGTTGGGCGTTCTCGAACCTGTGGCTGAACTCATCATTCATTGCCGCCAGCATAATACATCGGACGTTGGTGCGGTCGTTGAGCCACTTCTGGTAAGTGTCTCGGACCGTCCCTCTAGCGTTCAGGGCTGGCTCCTCAGGTGCTGGATCCGTTACTACATAAAGGATCCACTCATGCTCAAGGATGATTTTTAATTTTCGATACCAGCTATCGAAATTAGGTCTCATGAGCTTGTCATTTTCTAATAATGATCGGAGCGACAGGGTAGTGGCCATAGCTACATAAAAGAAAATTAGACCTATATTAGTATATAAATTATTAATACTAAAGACTTGGACTTTAGTCTAAAGTTTCTCCCAATATTTTTACGAATTGTTAGCCTCAACCTCCAATTCAAGAAATTACTTTAATTTTTTAGTGGGTACTAGAATCCACATAGACTACATACGAGCCCAATTTTGGTTGGTCAACCCATGTGCATCTATGGGTAGGTTCATAACCAGTTGTTTCTCTAAACAACTTCTAATAATTGATTTTGCCCCTGAACCTAATCAGTAGGCTTTGGCCTCCACTGAAAAGATCTGGTTAGGTCCAACCATTAACATGATTTGATTTGATGAAGATCTTTCTGAAATTTGGTGGGCTCATGACACTCGTAGCTCATCTTCTCACTTCTCGAACTCCAGGCTGAAACCTTGAAGAACTCACTGAAATCCTGTGCACACTTTTTCTTTCTTTTCTTTCTTTTTCTCTCGGAAGGATAATGACCTTCACCTTGCACACAAGGATTCCTCATGCCCAGATTTTCTCTCCAAAATTTTTCTTGCACACGCCCCACTCTTTTCCTCCTTTTAAAATAATGTCAAACGTCTTATCCATGTGAGAGGATAAAGATGAGTAATTGTACATTTGAATTCAAATCAAATTTTAAATTCAAATGGAAACCAATTTATCCCTATCCACTAAGGGCGTGAGAAGAGGAGGGTGTGGCTTAATTTGTGTGTGAGTGTTGCCCAGCTATGCAACCCAAGAGGGGGGGGGGTGAATTGGGTTTCTAAAAATTTTAAGCCCAACAGATTACTTATAAAGATCAAAACAAAGACTTTAATTCAATATTAATTACCTAAGGTAGGAATGCAAGAATTTAATAAAGAAATAAAGTGAAGAGATAAAGCACACCACAAATACAAGGATTTATAGTGGTTCGGTGCTAACCTTGCACCTACATCCACTCCCCAAGATCCTACTTGGGAATTTCAATCCACTATCCTTTGTATTCAACCCGAATACAAAACGTCGAAAACTCCGACACTAGCTATCCCAAGCTAGAACACTTATTTCTCGGGTACAAGTAAACCCAAAACACTCCGATTTCAGGTTCGGATCAACCTTTCCTTGTTTTGGAAATCCTCCAAAAACAAGAACAAAAACTCACAAAGAGTTAGAAAATTTAGAGCACAAATTAATACAATAACAGCTCCTTAAATGAGCGAATATAACAATAAAAGCTTTACTCAAATGAAGAACCCCTTTTTCGGATTTTCTCAAAGTGGATGAACGCTTGAATGCTTGAGAAGAGGTTGATTGTTGATTGAAGATCTCTTGAAAGCTTTGAACGATCTCTAGATCAAGGTTGAAACAATAGGCGTGAAGAATTCTCTCCTTGAAAGATCTTGCTTTTCTCTTTCACAATCTCTCTGGTATATTGTGGATCCTCTCTCTTTTTCTTTTTGGATTTTTCGTTGATCTCAGGCTTTTTCTTGCAAATTTTGGATCTTTTCTTCTATTCTTCTCTCCTTCTCTTCTCCTCGTCTCTTTTGATTTCACGTTTGATCCACTATTTAATCTGCAATTTCTTTCACCATTTAAAGCATTTTGTAGCATTAGAAGCAAGAGAAAATAATTTAGGTAGATAAAGAGCCGTTAGAAGATTTTTAGGAAGCATAAATGGTAATTAAAACGGGCAAAAAAATAGCCGTTGCTGACATTTCCCGTCGCAGGGGTCGACTCATGAGTCGACTCATGCTTCAGGGGTCGACTCATGAGTCGACCTCTGTTGCAAAAACCAGAGAATGCGTTTCTGGAAATTCTTGGCTCAAATTAGCAGGGGTCGACTCATGAGTCGACTCACAGGTCGTGCCAAGCCAGAAAACTAGCGTGCCAAGGAGAATTTTTGCGTGCCAATCAGCTCACAGTGCCATGAGTTGACTCATGAGTCGACTCATGCACTTCAAACCTTCATAACTTCAAAAATATAAGTCCAAACACAATGAAATTTTCACCAATAGATTTCAAATCATTTGTTCTATCAAATGGTACTATCAAATCAGGATTTTAGTGAAATTACAATTTTGCCCTTGAAGAGCATAAGGACTTTTTCATTTTAAAATTATTTGTATCCCTTCAATCTGCTTTGTAATCATCAAAATCAATCTAGGAGCAACAATCTCCCCCTTTTTGATGATGACAAAATATTTGAACAAAAATACTTATGTTAATGCATTAATTTCAAAAGAATCCATTATAGGTGTATATGCTTGAAAAGAGTATGATTCTTTTGGCATGTAATATAAATGCAAAAATAGTTTGTCCATTTTCTTAAAGATTTGAAAAGGGTATTAGATCATTCAGAGCAAGAGAAGATAAATAACTTTTGCAATGTATCAGAGCAAGAAAAATAATTTTTACAATGATATCAGAAAAGATTTTATAATGTATCGGAGCAAGAAAATTTTATAATATATCAGAGAAAATTTCACAGTGTATTAGAGCAAATGTCAGAGAAAATTTCACACTGTATCAGAGCAAAAAAAATATATATCAGAGAAACTTTCTCACTGTATCAGATCAAATGTTATAATTTATCAGAGAAACCTTCACACTGTATCGGATTAAATTTTATCATGTATCAGAGCAAGTTAAAAGAAATTGTAGGGTGTATCAGAGTAAAACAAATTTCTTAAGATGTATCAAGGTGAATAAAATTTCAAAAGATGTATCAGAGCAAGTTTGAATTTTGAAATATATCAGAGCATAAAAAAAAAATACTTATTTGCATTGTACTTATGATTTTGCTTTTGATGGATGACTTTTTGTTTAAGTTCTGTCTGATACCAAATTTCGATACCAAATTTCTCAAAGTTTTGTTTAATCTTTCAATCCTTGTTTTTGTTTAATTTCTCCAATATTTGTTTAATTTCTTCAATATTTGTTTTAATCTTCCAATCTTTGTTTTTGTTTAATTTCTCTCTTTTTTTTTCATAATTTAGGGTTTTGCTTTTTGTCTAATTTCAATTTTTGTTTTTGTTTAATTTCTCCCCCTTTTTGACATCATCAAACATAGTTAACTCTTCCTTTTCTTTTTCGGAAATATTCTTTAATTTCTTTCTCTTTAGAGTTTTTCATAGATGTTTGCTCTCCCTTAATATAGCAATTATCAACAGCAAACAACAACAAGGAGAAGACAATATTTCAAAGAAGAAAATATATAACCATATGATCATTACAAAGAGGTAGAAATATAGGTAAAAGATGATTCCATTAATATCATAATTGTTTCAATACATAGTTCTTAAAAATAAAATTCAACCAGCTAATTGTCAATACATGGCCTCAAGGTATAGATCCTAGAACAAGATACTAACTCCTAGGACCTAGTAAAGATCAAGATAAGTCAATGATCGGAGTCATCAGATATAGGGTGAGGAGATGATGGATCAGAAGTGCGTCCTCTACCCCGTCTGCCTCTGCCACGAGTAGGAGAGCGAGATGAACTGGGTGGCTGAGAACGCTGAGATGCTAGGGCTGATACCATGAGTCTGATAGAATCAAGTACGTTCAGTGCTCTGGAAATAGATTGAAGTAGAGCAGTGAACTGGGTGGTAGCATGCTCACTCGATCCTCGGATCTGTTTCCTCAGTAGCTCATATCCACCTTCTAGAGCTCCTCTGAGCCTGCCAGCCTCTGCAGTGAGGTCTGTGACCTCAATAGTAGACTCCTGTGGCTGGGGATGGGCCAATGCAAGGACTTGCCCCTGCAAGTCAAGAACTCTGCCAGTCAGTCTCCAGACTGTGTCCTCAAGCTGCTGTATCCTGACGGACTGATTTGAAATCATCTGAAATACTGTGGAGATGTGGGGAGTAATGGTCTGATCAGAAGAGGTAGCTCCAGGTGCAAAAGAAGTACTACTCCACTGGCTAGACAGCAAAGAAGCCACACGCTGTGAAATATGCTCGATCTGATCATCAGCCAGTCTGAACTCTGAATGAGGTGCTCTGCTCTCTGGCTGATACACTGGTGTGGGCATCCTAGTAAACTCAGAAGGGCCAGCCTCAGTATCAGGAATGAACTGGGTACCTGGTGAAGCTGCCCTGAAATCATGTACAGGAGAAGATGGACCTTCTTCTTCTACTCTGCCTTCAGTTCTGTCTTCAGCTCTTTCCTCAGCTCTCTCCTCAGCTCTTTCTTCAGAGCCCTTGATCCAACCACCAACAGTCTTTGTAATTCCCATTCGGTGCAGGCTGTGTTGGTTGAAAGTGTCCACATGTGAGAGCTTGGTAGGTGTCTCCCCCTCACAGCTAACTCCAAACCTCCTGAATACTCTAGTAAGAGCCATACCATAAGGCAAGTGTGCCTTGGATCTGTTCAAAGTTTCTCTCATGGCCTCTATCATAAGTGCAGGGAGGTTTAGGGAGGTCTGAGTGATGACATGAAACATGACACATACATCTCTGCCAGATAGTAGATCATGCCTACCACTCCTAGGAAAGAAGAGTTTTGTTACAATCTGATGCAGGACCCTCATCTCAATGGATAATAGCTTTGCTTCCAATTTGTTTAAATTTCCTGAAAAAGCTTCTCCTAAGATAATTCTGATCCCTTCTTCTTTAATTGGGAGTTCCATATATGAATATCCTTCACTAGGCAACTGAAGTATTTCTCCCAATATCCTAGAATCCAAGCATATGTCAATCCCCTTTACAGTTGAAGTCACTGACCCGTTTCCATAATTTAGGTTCTGGTAGAACTCTCTAACTAGATCAACATAGGTGACTTCCTTAAGAGTGCAATAAAGTTCCCATCCTTGATTTTTGATTTTGGTAGCAAAAGTAAAGCCTTCTTTCTCAAAGAACCGAAAATCTATATTTTTTCCGGTTTCTACTTTTCTATCAGAAAGAGGATTTACACTGGGGCTTATGGAGGATTGAGAGAGACCTTGAGCAGGTACTGAAACTGGATTGGGAACACTGGAAGACTGAGCATGCCTTTTCTTTCGGACAATCTCCTCAGGCTCACGGATTGATTTCCTTCTTTGGGGAAGTTTCATCTTTGGAGCCATATCCAATAAAGTAGCAGACAAGGAGACTTGAATTCAGTGGAGGAGGGATCACAAGAGAATAAAGAGAGATTTTGGAGGAGAAAAGAAGCGGATTTTGAATGAACGGTGAAGTTCTAGGGCACGTTCCAACCGCACCGAGCAATGCGAGAAAGCACAGAAATCTCTTTTCCAAGGAGGCGATTTTTGGTGGAGAGTAGGAGGGAGAATTGCCTCAGAATTGATCCTTGGATTTGGAGCAAAAAAGAGTTGGAAAGAACGGCTTTCGGAAGGAAGACGATGAGAAGATGAGTCGTCTCACAAACAGGGTTCCCGTTTAAAAACAATGAGCCCGTGGGAAGTTTGTGGGATTTACAAGTTTGCCATTGAGTCGACTCATGGGGGTCGACTCATGAAGTTCAGAAATTCAGAAAAAATACAAATAAATTCCAAAAAAATTCAAAATTTTGGGAGAAAGAATTTTGCTCAATGATAAGTTTTTAGAGTGAAAAATCTGAGCTTTTGGGACCAGGATGGATGTTGAAAATTGAGCTCTAATCAATTCTTTGAAAATTGAGAAATTTTAGGCAAATGGATCTAGAATTCCTAGATTTCTCCTAATTTCACAGAATCTATCCTCACTAAGGGCCTTTGTAAAGATATCGGCTAATTGATTTTCAGTGCAAACATATTCAAGAATTACATTTTTGTTTTGAACATGTTCTCTTATAAAATGATGTCTTATTTCAATATGTTTAGATCTTGAGTGTTGAATTGGATTTTTAGATAGATTTATGGCACTTGTATTATCACATTTTATTGGTGTTTCATTAAGTTTGATTCCAAAATCTTCGAGTTGTTGCTTAATCCACAAGATTTGAGCACAACAACTTCCAGCTGTAATGTATTCGGCCTCAGCCGTAGACAGTGCCACCGAATTTTGTTTCTTGCTAAACCATGAGATTAGGTTTACTCCAAAAAATTGACAAGTTCCACTTGTGCTTTTTCTATCTAATTTACATCCAGCAAAATCAGCATCAGAATATCCTAACAAATTAATTTGTGAGTCCTTAGAGTACCATAACCCTATAGTTTGTGTACCATTTAAGTATCTAAGGATTCTTTTAACAGCATTCAAATGAGATTCCTTAGGATTAGATTGATATCTTGCACATAAGCAAACACTAAACATGATATCAGGCCTACTTGCAGTTAAATACAATAATGAGCCAATTATACCTCTGTAGTATTTTAAGTCTACGCTTTTACCTTCATCATCCTTGTCAAGCTTACTTGAGGGACTCATTGGTGTGCCAATTGGTTTGCAGTTCTCCATTCCAAATCTTTTGAGTAGTTCCTTGGTGTACTTGCTTTGGGTGATGGAGATTCCCTCTTTTGATTGTTTGATTTGGAGTCCGAGGAAGAAGGTGAGTTCTCCCATCATGCTCATCTCGAACTCTCCCTGCATAAGCTTAGCAAAGTCTTGACAAAGGGATTCATTAGTAGACCCAAAAATTATGTCATCAACGTAAATTTGTATAATTAGCATATCATTTTGGTTTCTTTTAATAAATAGGGTTGTATCTACATTGCCTCTTGAGAAACCATTATTTAGTAGAAATTTGCTTAGCCTTTCATACCATGCTCTAGGTGCTTGTTTTAGTCCATATAAAGCTTTATTTAATCTAAAGACATGATTGGGAAAAGCATGATTTTCAAATCCAGGGGGTTGTTCTACATATACTTCTTCAGAAATATATCCATTTAAAAATGCACTTTTAACATCCATTTGAAATAGTTTGAATTTCATAAAGCAAGCATAAGCAAGTAGAAGTCTAATGGCTTCTAATCTAGCAACAGGTGCAAAGGTTTCATCAAAATCAATTTCTTCTTCTTGATTATATCCCTTAGCAACCAGTCTTGCTTTATTTCTAATTACATTTCCATGCTCATCTAATTTGTTTCTAAAGACCCATTTTGTACCAATTTTTGAATAATCTTTAGATCTTTTCACTAAGGTCCAAACATTATTTCTTTCAAATTGATTAAGTTCTTCTTGCATAGCATTAATCCAGTTATGATCATTCTCAGCTTCTTCAAAAGTTTTAGGTTCAAGTTGAGATACAAATGCACAATGATTAAGTACATCTCTAAGTGAAGAACGGGTTTTTACCTCATGCATAGGATCACCAATTATTAACTCCTTAGGGTGGTTGTGAACATACCTCCATTCCTTGGGTAAGTCATTTGTACCTTGAGGTTGTTCTTGAATTTCTTCACCTTTCTCATTTTGTTTGACTTCTTGATCCTTGTCTTCTGGAGTTGCTGAGTCTTTCAGAGTGATCTCCTTCATACCTTCTATTAGTGGATCTGCATCATCAACACCCTCATTCTTCCTTGAAGGAAGATCGTTAGATTCATCAAAGACAACATGTATGGACTCCTCAACTACTAAAGTTCTTTTGTTGAACACTCTAAATATTTTACTAGTGGAGGAGTAACCTAGAAAGATTGCTTCATCTGATTTTGCATCAAATTTATCAAGTTTTTCTTTGCCATTATTTAATACAAAACATCGGCAACCAAAAATATGAAAATATGCAATATTTGGTTTTCTTCCTTTCCAAAGTTCATAGGGGGTTTTCTTTAAAAATTGTCTAATTAAAGCACGATTTAAAATGTAACATGCTGTGTTAATAGCTTCTGCCCAAAAATATCTTGGAAGGTTGCTTTCACAAAGCATGGTACGGGCCATTTCTTCTAAGGTTCTATTTTTCCTTTCTACTATCCCATTCTGTTGGGGTGTCCTAGGAGCAGAGAAGTTATGGCCAATTCCATTTTCATCACAAAAATTTTCAAAGTCATGATTTTCAAATTCTGTTCCATGATCACTTCTAATATTTTGAATTGAAAACCCTTTTTCATTAGTGACTTTTCGATGAAATTTCGTGAAAATTTGATAAGTTGCATTTTTGTGAGCTAAAAAGAAAACCCAAGTAAAACGAGAGTAATCATCAATTATTACAAATCCATATCGTTTTCCTCCTAGACTAGTGGTTCTAGTTGGTCCAAATAAATCCATATGTAAGAGCTCTAAAGGTCTAGAAGTTGAAACAGTGTTTTTGGATTTAAATGATACTCTAGTTTGTTTACCTAATTGGCATGCATCACAAATTCTATCCTTTTCAAAATTCAGTTTTGGCAAACCGAGAACTAAATCCTTTTTAATTAATTTTGAGAGAGAATGCATGCTAATGTGTGCAAGTCTACGATGCCACAGCCAACTAGTCTCATTTATTTTAGTACTTAAGGAAACTAGGCATTGCATGTCTAATTTAGTTAAATCATTCAAGTCTACCATATAAACATTGCCATGCCTATGTCCTATAAATTTAATGCCATCGTCAATAGGACTCGTCACGATGCAAACAGATGATTCAAAACTTACTTTATACCCTTTATCACAGAATTGACTAATGCTAAGTAAGTTATGCTTTAAACCTTTAACTAATAAAACATTCTCAATGTATTTGGAGGGAGTGATACCAATGTTACCTATCTCGATGATCTTTCCTTTGCCATTATCTCCAAAGGTGACCATCCCTCCATCCTTAGCATCAAGCGTGATGAATTGTGATTCATCACCAGTCATGTGTCTCGAGCATCCGCTGTCAAGATACCATTTTCTGTTTCCTTCTTGGGATGCTAGACACACCTGCAAGCAAAGGTCACGTTTCTGTCTTAGGTACCCAAGCTTTCTTGGGTCCTTTCAGGTTAGTCAGAATGGTTCCTTTTGGAACCCATATTTTCTTTGTGTTTGCATGTTTGTTAATAAGACATGTGTATGATTTATGTCCTATTCTTCCACATTTAAAACAAGTAATATTTGTAGACTTGTTACTTGAATAAATATCCTTCAGAAATTTTTGTTTCTTCAGGGGTTTATAACCAAGTCCAGCCTTATCATATATAGCTTTCTGATTTTCAAGGATCATATTTAGTTTGTTTGAACTTAAGGTGAACTTATCTACTATAGATTTCAGCTTGTTCATTTCATCCTTTAAGTTTTGATTTTCTTGAATCAAGGTGAATTTTTCAATTGAAAGATTTTCAGCTTGTTTCACTAAGGACTGATTTTCCAATTTCAGCTCTTTGTTTTTCTTCCCTAGTTTCTTTAATTCATCTATTGAATCATAGAATGCTTCATGCAATTCTTCAAAAGTAAATTCACTAGTGGATTCAGAAGTTACCTCATTTTCATGTGCCATCAGGCACAGATTGGCTTGTTCTGTTGAGGTTTCCTCGTCGGAGCTTGAGTTATCACTCGCACTCCAGGTCGCCATCATTGCCTTCTTTTTGAACTTCTTTGGACCTTTCTTCAATTGTGGACATTCGGATCTGAAATGTCCTGACTTCTTACACTCGTAGCATATAGGGGGTTGATCTTTCTCCTTTCTTTGCTTTGATCCCCTTTTGTGAATTTCTTTCTCATCCCCTGTTTCTTTTTCTTAGAAACTTCTTAAATTTCCGGGTGATGAGAGCCATCTCTTCATCCTGATCTTCATCTTCAGAGTCATCCGTTTCATAATCAGGCGAAGATGTAGATTTGAGGGCAACGGTTCTTTTCTTTTTGACTTCATCCTCTTGATGTTGCTTCATGCTAAGTTCATGAGTCATCAAGGATCCAAGAAGCTCTTCTAGAGGTAGAGTGTTCAAGTCCTTTGCTTCTTGGATGGCAGTCACCTTGGCTTCCCAAGTTCTTGGCAGTGACCTGAGAATCTTTCTTACAAGTTCACTGTTAGTATAAGATTTGCCAAGACTCTTTAAACCATTGATTATATCAGTAAAATGAGTAAACATAGCAGTTATGGACTCATCATGCTCTATTTTGAACAATTCATATTTATGTACAAGCATGTTTATTTTAGACTCTTTTACTTGATTTGTTCCCTCATGGGTGACTTCTAACCTATTCCATATTTCTTTAGCAGATGCATAAGTAGAAATGCGATTAAATTCACTTGCATCTAGTGCACAATAAAGAACATTCATGGCTTTGGCATTTAATTATGCCAATTTCTTGTCAACCTCATCCCATTCTTTCTCGGGTTTGGTTGACTCCTCACCATCTATAATCTTGGTGGGTGTGTGAGGACCATTTACTATGATACTCCACATATCATAGTCGAGTGCTTGTATGAAAATCTTCATCCGAGCTTTCCAATAGGTGTAATTAGACCCATTGAAAAGTGGAGGTCGGTTTGTAGATTGTCCCTCGGCTAGAGAAATACCGACATGGGTTGCCATAGATCTTTGGCTCTTTGATTGTTAGATCAAAGAAGGGCTAGAGCACCGGCTCTGATACCACTTGTTGCCCAGCTATGCAACCCAAGAGGGGGGGGGGTGAATTGGGTTTCTAAAAATTTTAAGCCCAACAGATTACTTATGAAGATCAAAATAAAGACTTTAATTCAATATTAATTACCTAAGGCAGGAATGCAAGAATTTAATAAAGAAATAAAGTGAAGAGATAAAGCACACCACAAATACAAGAATTTATAGTGGTTCGGTGCTAACCTTGCACCTACATCCACTCCCCAAGATCCTACTTGGGAATTTCAATCCACTATCCTTTGTATTCAACCCGAATACAAAATGTCGGAAACTCCGACACTAGCTATCCCAAGCTAGAACACTTGTTTCCCGGGTACAAGTAAACCCAAAATACTTCGATTTCAGGTTCGGATCAACCTTTCCTTGTTTTGGAAATCCTCCAAAAACAAGACAAAAACTCACAAAGAGTTAGAAAATTTAGAGCACAAATTAATACAATAACAGCTCCTTAAATGAGCGAATATAACAATAAAAGCTTTACTCAAATGAAGAACCCCTTTTTCAGATTTTTTCAAAGTGGATGAACGCTTGAATGTTTGAGAAGAGGTTGATTGTTGATTGAAGATCTCTTGAAAGCTTTGAACGATCTCTAGATCAAGGTTGAAACAATAGGCGTGAAGAATTCTCTCCTTGAAAGATCTTGCTTTTCTCTTTCACAATCTCTCTGGTATATTGTGGATCCTCTCTCTTTTTCTTTTTGGATTTTTCGTTGATCTCAGGCTTTTTCTTGCAAATTTCGGATCCTTTCTTCTATTCTTTCTCCTTCTCTTCTCCTCGTCTCTTTTGATTTCACGTTTGATCCGCTATTTATCTGCAATTTCTTTCACCATTTAAAGTATTTTATAGCATTAGAAGCAAGAGAAAATAATTTAGGTAGATAAAGAGCCGTTAGAGGATTTTTAGGAAGTATAAATGGCAATTAAAACAGGCAAAAAATAGCCGTTGCTGACATTTCCCGTCGCAGGGGTCGACTCATGAGTCGACTCATGCTTCAGGGGTCGACTCATGAGTCGACCTCTGTTGCAAAAACCAGAGAATGCATTTCTGGAAATTCTTGGCTCAAATTAGCAGGGGTCGACTCATGAGTCGACTCACAGGTCATGCCAAGCCAGAAAACTAGCGTGCCAAGGAGAATTTTTGCGTGCCAATCAGCTCACAGTGCCATGAGTTGACTCATGAGTCGACTCATGCACTTCAAACCTTCATAACTTCAAAAATATAAGTCCAACATAATGAAATTTTCACCAATAGATTTCAAATCATTGTTCTACCAAATGATACTATCAAATCAAGATTTTAGTGAAATACAATTTTGCCCTTGAAGAGCATAAGGACTTTTTCATTTTAAATTATTTGTATCCCTTCAATCTGCTTTGTAATCATCAAAATCAATCTA